>NW_015165325.1:88265-95689 GCF_001447785.1 Gekko japonicus
AGCACATCTTCAGTAACTCAGGGCAGATCCTTGTGCAATGGGGACAGCTGCTGCCAAAGCAACATTTTAAAAATATGTACACAGCCAATCAAATCTCCAATAGCCCATCAGAAGGCCTGCTGGGCAAAAGCCCTACCCGGCCTCACCCACTTCCAAAGAACACTTGCCCGGTGCCAGAAAAGGGTGTCAGCAGGCATCATGGCGCCAAAGGGGCACCATGTCAGGGACCTCTGCTCTATACCATGAAATAAAACGATTTTATGCATTACATCTGTATCATGGCTAGCGTCCAATAGTGCTTTAAAGACTAGCACAATTTGAGGCAGCAGAGGAGCTTTTGTGAGTCACTGCTCACTTCTTCAGGTATCTCACAAGAGCTCATCCCCGCCATGAATTTCATTAGTCTTTAAGGTGCTCCTGGATTTTTGCTCTTTTCTACTGCTACAGATGGACTATCATGGCCAGGGCTATTTTTGGGCAGGAACGCACAGGAACGGAGTTCCGGCTGGCTCACGAGTTGGCCACGCCCAACAGGAACTCATTAGCATAATAGGACACACCCAACAGCAGAAACTCATTACGATTGGCTACATTAGGGGTGTGTGGCCTAACAGGCAAAGGAGTTCCTGCTACAAAAAAAGCCCTGGGTTTTGACAACAAAAAAGGTAAACAGAATAAGAAGCAAAAGGTGGGTGTGGCTGGATGACCACACTTCTGGTAACACGGGGGTGCAGCCTAATGTGCTAATGAGCTGTGCTGTCAGGGGTGTGTGTGGCCTAATATGCTAATGAGTTTCTGCTGTTGGGTGTGGCCTGTTATGCTAATGAGTTCCTGCTGGGCTTTTTCTACAAATAGAGCCCTGATCATGGCTACCCATCTTGATCTATCACGGCTAATCTGCATTATATCTGTATCATGACTGATACACTATGCCTATTTATTTTTTTATTTTATTGTATTCATTCGATTTATACCCCGCCCTCCCTGCAAGCAGGCCTAGTCAGGTTTCTGTGGTCCTAGTCCACTGCTTATTGGCTGTCTCTTCATGTTGGTGGTATCGACTCGCACTGTGTAATCCAGTTCGAGTCTTGGGTGAGAAATACGGGCTATAAATATAAACAAACGAACAGAACAAGCTACTGTGAAGGGTTGTGGCTCAGTGGCAGAGTATCTGTTCTGAATGTAGAAGGTCCCAGGTTCAACCCCTGGCATCTCCAGCCAAAAAAAAAGGACCAGGCAGTAGGTGATGAAGAAGAAGAGGAAGAGATTGGATTTATACCCCGCCCTTCCCTACCCAAAGGAGTCTCAGAGCGGCTGACAAACTCCTTTCCCTTCCCCTCCCCACAACAGACACCCTGTGAGGTAAAAGAAGAAGAAGAGGAGATTGGATTTATACCCCGCCCTTCCCTACCCAAAGGAGTCTCAGAGCGGCTGACAAACTCCTTTCCCTTCCCCTCCCCACAACAGACACCCGTGAGGTAGGCGGGGCTGAGAGAGATCTGACAGAAACTGCTCTTTTTCAAGGACAGCTCTGACAGAACTACGGCTTGCCCAAGGTCATCCAGCAGCTGCAAGTGGCGGAGTGGGGAATCAAACCCGGTTCTCCTAGATTACAGTCCACGCACTTAACCACTACACCAAACTGGCTCCACCTCCACCTGAGACCCTGGAGAGCTGCTGTCGGTCTGAGTAGACAATACCCGATGGTCTGATTCAGTATAAAGCCGCTTCATACTTCATAAAAATCAACACAGATTGCTTTTTTGCAATTTAATCCTGAGCGTATCCAAAAGTGCACCTTTGCTGCCTGGAAACGTCTGCTGCTTCTTTCATCCTAACTGTAATCAAAACCGGAGCACAACCCCTCAAAGTACCTGACCAGCTGACACGGTGCTCCCCGGATCGCGACACTGACATTGCTCCCGGCATCCAGGTGGGTTCCGAGGAGGGTGATTCTTGTGCCACCCGAGGCAGGGCCTCGTTCTGGATCCACCCCGTGGAAGCTGGGGTTCTGCGCAGGGGAACAGGAAGAAATCAATAATGGATCACCTCCTAAGGCTGCACTGTTCAAGCAGATGTACAACACTTTCACTCTCCCAGAACTGGATTGAATAAGGGGTGTGTGGACCCCAAGGACTTTTCCCCAAATTCACTCAAATGCTCTCTTATAACTGCTGTGGAGTATTTAAGTCTCATATCAAGAAAACAAAAGTAATGAGTACTGGGCAATTAATACAACTTTAAGGCTGACAATCAAGGAATTGAAAGGGTTAAAGACTTGCCATTTTCTTGGTTCCCTCATCAACCCAAAGGGAAGAAGTAAAAGAAAAAGAAGAGACTGGATTGATACCCCGCACTTCACTCAGAGTCTCAGAGCGGCTTACAAACTCCTTTCCCTTCCCCTCCCCACCACAGACACCCTTTCTTTCTTTCTTTCTTTCGAGGACTGCCCCTAAGAGAACAGCTCTGGGAGAACTTGTGACTGACCCAAGGTCACACCAGCAGCTGCATGTAGAGGCGTGGGGAATCAAACCTGATTCTCCCAGACAGGGCTATTTTTGGGCAGGAACGCACAGGAACGGAGTTCCGGCTGGCTCCCAAGTTGGCCACGCCCAGCAGGAACTCATTAGCATAACAGGCCACACCCATCAGCAGAAACCCATTAGGATTGGCTACATTAGGGGCGTGTGGCCGAACATGCAAAGGAGTTCCTGCTACAAAAAAGGCCCTGGGTTTTGACCACAAACAAGGTCAACAGAATAAGAAGCAAAAGGTGGGCGTGGCTGGATGACCACACTTCTGGTAACATGGGGTTGCGGCCTAATATGCTAATGAGCTGTGCTGTCAGGGCTGTGGCCTAATAGGCTAATGAGTTTCTGCTGTTGGGTGTGGCCTACTATGCTAATGAGTTCCTGCTGGGCCCTACTCCCAGATTAGAGTCCGCACTCCTAACACCACACCAAACTGGCTCAATCCTGAACTTGCCCTTGAACCAGAAATGACCAAACTGAGACTGTTATGCTCTAGTCACATCACAAGAAGACAAGGCTCACTGGGAAAGACAATCGTGCTAGGAGAAGCTGAAGGCAGCACGAAAAGAGGAAGACCCGACCTGAGATGGACCGACTCCATCCAGGAAGCCACAAAGGCCCTCAGCTTGCAAGACCTGAGCAAGGCCGTTAACAAGAGGACGTTCGGGGGGGTCATTCATTCAGAGGGTTGCTGTAAGTTGCAAGCAATTTGACGGCACTTAGAGCGCACACACACACACACACGCCCAGCTAAATAGGAAGCCCGCCCCCAGCACTGATTACCACGAAAGTGAAGGGCGTGTCTGACTGGGTCCGGTAGTCGGCGCTGCAGTCGCCTACGCAGAGTTCCACGGGACCAGGGGGAGGGTCGGGCAACAGCGACGGCTCCAATTCACACACCAACCTGAGGGGAGGGCAGTGAGAGGTCAGGTCACTCTCCCCTCACCGATGCCACCCACCCACCCCGGCTCTTCGCCCCCCCCGGTTCCAACAGCCCCCCCCCCGTCCCACATCCCCTTGTCCCAGATGTAACCATAACGGCAGCTCCACAAAGAAGATCAGCTGGTGGCGTGTGGTCCAGTTTTAGCACGACCCACGAGCAGGCCCATAGCTACGGTGGGGGCTATTTGGGGCTCCACCCCTTCCTTAAAGGGCCAGCTAGGGTTGCCAAGTCAAAATTTCGCCGGAGCAGGGGAGTCCCCGCTGGCGGCTGGAGCGCGCCACATGCACGTCACCCGGAAGTGACGTGACAACGTCGAGCACGCTGGGAGCGGGGCCACAACCATCCGAGGGAAAACCATAGAGTTTTCCCTCGGATGACCGTGGCCCCGCCCCCAGCGTGTTCCCCCCGGGGTCTGATCCGCCAGCGGCGGGGAACGGATCTCTGGGGCGGGGATTTCCCCGCCCCCCCGGGGGGACTTGGCAAGTCTAGGGCCAGCCCCACAAGATTTCATTCTTAAAATGTTTCTTTAGTAATTTTCTTTTTTGCCATTATAAATTTTTATTAGGTTTAACCTATTATAGGACAGGTATGTATAAGGATAGGAAGGGTACAGGGTATGAGATCAGACATAAAGGAGAATTTCATCAAAGTTGTATAACAGCTGTTACACGTTTTCAGTCTTACTTCTTTCTTTCCAGTTCTATTCCTTTGTCTAATTACTAAAGCTAATATCACTTCGTCGATTCACGAAAATCTTCTGTTATGTTTCCTGACGAGAGTCAAATTCTATACGGTTCAAGTTGGGATTCTCTCCAGATTCTTTAGTTATTTCTTAAACGGGGCGGGGGGAGAGAAGGCAAGGAAATCGGATGCAAGCATAGGGGGGCAGAGGTCGCAACTGGGGACCCCCTTAGACGGGAAGGTGCGCCAATGGAGACCCATGGCAAATAATGGCAGTCCTGCCAGGGAAAAAAATTTGCCTCACAAGCCACAAAATCCTGGCTATGGGATCACCCACCAGTGTCTTTTTCCTGCTCCTGATTTGACGAAGCCGCAGTCAAGTTACAACAGAGTGGCTTCTCAGGAAGCACCGCTAGCCATGCCTACCTTTCGAACTGGCCAATGCCTCCCTCCCCATTTTGGGTCACTTCCTGTTTTGTGTGTCTGCATTCTTGCAGGGTCAGAAGCCTTATTGCAGGGGTGTCGAACTCATTTGTTATGAGGGCCGGATCTGACATAAATGAGACCTTGTTGGGCCAGGCCATGTGTGTTGTCAGAGGTAATGCCAGGTAGCGGAGATAGAAACTTTATAAAGGACACAAACACCGAGGGTTTTTTTTTTTACTTAAAATAAAAACATGCTTAAAACATTAGCACTCTTGCAATATTTTGTTTATTTAACAGTGTCTGATAACTGGCACCTCTCGCTCTGAACTATTGCATCAAAATGTCTGTGCTGTGTAGCAAACTTGAGTATGCTGTTCAGGTGTGAGTCTGTAAGCTGCAAACCTACGATGACGCAGCAGCAGCGGAAGAACTGGAAGGAGAAGCAGAAGACAGCCAGTTCCACTGCGGGCCTGATAGAAGCCCTCTGGGGGGCCTGATGTGGCCTCCCCGGCTGCATGTTTGACACCCTTGCATTATCGTGTTCCAGAGAGCCAGCTGCATGAGTCTGCCGCCACTGGAATAAGGGAAGAGTCTTGTGGCACGGTGAAGACTTAACAAATTTATTAGGATGTCAGTGTTGGCTTGTGAAAGTTTATGCCATAACAAAAGTGCAGGTTCTATGGTGCCACAAGGCCTTTCCGTTATATCAGCATGATCAGCATAGCTTTCAGGGCCTCCCTTCTTGATTTGTGTCGGCCACCTAGAAGATGTCCTGCTGTAATGCCCTTCCGGTAGGCCCTTGTGTGACACAGAGTGCTGGACTGGATGGGCCACTGGCCTGATCCAACATGGCTCCTCTTATGACCTTATGCCTGGGGTAGTGATGCTCTGTATTCCTGGTGCTTGGGGGGCAATAGCGGGACGGCTTCTGGAGTTCTGGCCCTGCTGGTGGACCTCCTGATGGCCCCTGGGTTTCGACCACTGTGTGACACGGAGTGCTGGACTGGATGGGCCACTGGCCTGATCCAACATGGCTCCTCTTATGACCTTATGCCTGGGGTAGTGATGCTCTGTATTCCTGGTGCTTGGGGGGCAATAGCGGGACGGCTTCTGGAGTTCTGGCCCTGCTGGTGGACCTCCTGATGGCCCCTGGGTTTCGACCACTGTGTGACACGGAGTGCTGGACTGGATGGGCCACTGGCCTGATCCAACATGGCTCCTCTTACATTCTTATGTCTGGGGCAGTGATGCTCTGTGATGGTGCTTGAGGGCCACAGTTGGAGGGCTTCTGGAGTTCTGGCCCTGCTGGTGGACCTCCTGATGGCCCCTAGGTTTTTGGCCACTGTGTGACACGGAGTGTTGGACTGGATAAGCCGTTGGCCCGATCCAACATGGCTTCCCTTATGTTCTCTTTCTAGAAACTCCTGCTTCCTCCTTCACTCCCTGTTCTGTGCCTTGACGGCTCCCCACAGCACCACTCCCCCGCTTCTCGGCTAGCCCCCCGCCTGGGCCCGCACCCACCTCTCGGCACTGACATATTCGGCAGGAAGGGAACTACAGCGCACGCCAGCCACACGCACCCCCACCTCGTGGAAGTGAAGCCCCAGGTTCTCGCCCCAAATTGTCACCCGTGTCCCCCCTTCCTTGGGGCCAGTCAGTGGCGACACCTGCAGGAGGAAGAGGGAGGGAGGGAGGGAGGGAAGAAGAAGAAATGGTGCTCGTTTGTGGGGCGCCAGCAACGCTCTCGTGTTCCAACATGGAGAACTTCAAAAGGAGAACAAGGTTGATTTCTCACAGCAACTTTTTAAAAACAATTATGAGGAAAAGGAGTCTCAAAGCGGCTTGCGATCACATTCCCCTCCCCCTCCCCACGACAAGCGCCTTGTGAGCAATGCTCCCTCTAAGCTGTGGAGTCTTGTGAGCAAAAATCCTACTTTGTGAGCTACTGGCATTAAAGTTGTGAGCGAGCAATTTGGCTGCTGCATAGTTTGCTCTGGAGCCATCCTTCCTGAGCGAAGATGGAAACGAGTGCGCCAGAGGCTAAAAAACCTGAGCTAGTTCTCATTAACTCAGCTTAGAGGGAACACTGCTTGTGAGGCAGGTGGGGTTGAAAGAGGTCTGAGAGAACTGTGACTGACCCAAGGTCACCCAGCAGGTTTCGTGTGGATGAGAAGAGTAGGTTTGATACCCAGCTTTCCTCTACCCTAAGGAGTCTCAAAGCGGCTGACAATCGCCTTTCTCTTCCTCTCCTCACCACAGACACCCTGTGAGGTAGGTGGGGCTGAGAGAGTCCTGAGAGAATTGTGACTGCCCCAAGGTCACCCAGCAGACTTCATGGGGAGGAGTGGGGAATCAAACCTGGTTCTCCCGATTAGAGTCCGCCACTCTTAACCACACCACCCTGGCTCCCAAATATGCATGTTTCTACAATTCACAATCCACGGATTCATTTTGTCCACATGTGGTAGAGAAACCACCACCCCATTCGTCATGGTGGGTAAAAACTTTCTGTTGTGTTGAGGCTCAAAAATTAGATGTTGAAATCTGAAATATATCCATCTCAGGGCCAAGAAGGAGCAAAACAAACAAACAGATCTCTTGACATGGTGGGTGTTGGAACTTGCCACGACAATGCCCATAAACTATATTATGGTATCTGTACGAGGTGCCCAAGAACTTCTTGAAAGCCCCTGCTGGTGGGGAAAAGAGAGAAAAACCCCACATGCTCACAAAAGCAACCATAATCCAGAAGAAAGCCAGCAGACGCCAGCGGAAGAGGTGGCAGAACCCCTTTAAAGTCAGTAGCTGGCTCACAGGAACACACATGAATATACTGTGCCTTA
>NW_015165325.1:97058-104279 GCF_001447785.1 Gekko japonicus
TGCCGGGGATTGAACCTGGGACCTTCTGCATGCCAAGCAGAAGCTCTACCACTAAGCCGGGGTCTCAGGCTGAGGTTGTTCCCATCACCTCCTGCCTGGTCCTTTTAACTGGAGATGCTGGGGATTGAACCTGGGACCTTCTGCATGCCAAGCAGAGGCTCTGCCACTGAGCCAGGGTCTCAGGCAGAGGTCGTTCCCATCACCTCCTGCCTGGTCCTTTGAACTGGAGATGCCGGGGATTGAACCTGGGACCTTCTGCATGGCAAGCAGATGCTTTACCACTGAGCTACGGCTCCACCCTGGGGACAACTGCACTTCAAGACTGAACGGTTCTCGAGCACCTCTGAGACTTGCTCTTCTCTTCTTTGACACCCAAATGACAGGGAACAAAGCCCTACACACTGGAGAAGAGGGACTGAGCCAACCGGCTCGCGCATGGGGTTTCGTGTTGGCGTGAGGACCTTCACTCAGAAAGCGCTGTGTGCATGTAGGATCTGATTCTGAGGTGTACGGATCCCAGGGAGGTGGACTCTATACACACACGCAGCTATGTAAACATGATGCTCAGTGCACAGTTGTGATGCGGGAGTGACGGAAGTGAAACGGGTATGATCGCACACTCCACAAAATGGAGGCTCGGCCCTTAACACGCAGTGCCCATCTAGAGCTCCAGTATGGGCATACAAACATGCCCAATTGGCAGCCGTATCTGCAGGGAAGTAAGTGGTGGGCCAGGTGGAGACGCTGGCTTCCTTTCCGGAAACCAACCAAAACGGGAGATGCACAGTGGGAGAAGACAGAAGGAACAAACTGCGTATAAACTGGGATAACCCAATTTCAGATACGACTCCAAAAGTTATTTTATATATGTGAAAAAAAGGTTCATCACAACATTCACAGAAGTATACAAAATGCAAACAGATACAGAACCAACGTCTACTACCGTACCATATTATTACAGCGGTTGTAGAGGTTATTTAATATTACAGTGATTATGGTTGTAGAAGCTGGTTCTGTATTTGTTTGCATTTTGTACACTTCTGTGAATGTGGTGCAGGAGCGCACAAGAGCGGAGCTCCGGCAGTAAAGAGCCAAGGGGGCGGGCACATGCAACAAGCCCCACCCCCTGCTCCCAACAGCCCTCAGTCAGAGCAAGAAGCAGCCAGGTAAGTTGCAGAGCTCCCCCCGGCCCCCCAGTCCAAAACAGTCCAGTGGCACCTTTAAGACCAAGTTTTATTCAGGTACAAGCTCTCCCTCCTCTGCAGGGACAGATCTGCACGTCCCTCCCCCCAATAGCTAGCAATCCAAAACAGTCCAGTGGAGCCTGAGTGGTGGGTGTTGCCTCTGACACACTTCCGGTGATGTCAGGGTGTGTGGCATATGCAAATAAATTATGCAAATGAGTTATGCTAATGAGCTCCTGCACCTCTTTTCCTACGAAATGACCCTTGGTTGTGATGAACCTTTTCACACATATAAAATAACTTTTGGAGTAGTATTTGAAACTGGGTTATCCTATTTCATACACAGTTTATTTATTGATTTGATTTGATTTATGTCCCACCCTCCCCGCCGAGACGGGCTCAGGCCGGCTCACACAGAATTACATAAGTAATCATAAAGATAATATAAAACAATCATTTAAAATCCTCCTAAAACATTAGAACGTATTACTAAAACATTGGAACGGAGTGAATTCAAAAGTCGGTTTGCTTTTCCGGGCAGGGCTTATCCTCTGGGGTGGGCTCTCCTCCTCCGTTCCACAGGCAGAAAGAGCAAGAAGCGGCGGCAGAGCGTGAGGAATGGGCTGGCCGGGTTTCCCTTACCTGGGTGATGCGGGGGTGGGCACAGCGGGCACCCCTCCGGCTGGGCGGCACCCAGTTCTGCCGGGGAGCGGGGCAGTGAGGGCGCAGGAGGCAGCGACGCTCGGGGACACACCAGCCGCACTCGTAACGCGGGTCGGACTTGAGGCAGAGCCCGCAGCTGGAACGCTGGGCCGGACACTTGTAGAGCAGAGCTGGGGAGAAGGGAAGGAACAGGCCGGAGATAAAAGCACCGGGACCCACGCCCCCTTCTTCGCCTGAGCAGGGGCCGCCACCTGCCTTTCACCCTAGATAACCCCGCCTTCTTTCCCAGCGCCTTTGATAAAGACACTTCTCTGCACTCTAAAGCAGAGGTGTCAAACTCATTTGTTACGAGGGCTGGATCTGACATAAATGTCACATGAAACGTTATGCTATGTACTGGAGATATGACTGTATAAAGGGCACCAGCTGGTAAGCTCCATGTCGGTGTATTCTCACTGCAAGCCCTCATGGGCTGGGAAGGGTCGCAAAGGAAAACCCACATGGGCTGACTGGAGAGCCAGTGGTGCTGCGGTGCTGCAGATGAGGTCGTTCCATCATGCTGAAGCCACATTCGGAGTGGCTCTTGCCCACTTCCCCCCTCCGGCAGTCTCCCGTTCCCTCCCTTACACTAGTTGCTTGTGGGCCACACTAGAGCCCTGGATGGGCCGGTTCCGGCCCCCGGGCCTTATGTTTGACACCCCTGCTCTAAAGCTTGCTGCATGCCCTGAGGTTCAGTTCTCCTCTGGTCAACTCACAAACAATTCTCACTTTGACTCCTTCACTTCGACACCAGAGAAGTTTCCAGTGGTCTGCCCTGACCTAGTAGACACCAGCTGCTTTGCTTATATAAAGGTGTTCGGAAACAAAGGGGTTGGATCCAGCCAGGCCCGTAGCTACAGTGGGGCATTTCGGGGGCCCGCCCCCTTAATTAAAGCCACACCCCACAAACAGCCATGCCAGAAACCTTATTTTTGAGGTGAGATCCTCGTTGGATCCAGCCAGGCCCGTAGCTACAGTGGGGCATTTCGGGGGCCCGCCCCCTTAATTAAAGCCACACCCCACAAACAGCCATGCCAGAAACCTTATTTTTGAGGCGAGATCCTGGTTGGATCCAGCCAGGCCCACAGCTACAGTGGGGGCCTGCCTCCTTAATTAAAAGCCACGCCCCACAAACAGCCATGCCAGAAACCCTATTTTGAGGCGAGATCCCTGCTGCTGGCAACGGCCAGGGTGGCGCAACTCGCCCTCTGGCTTCCCTCTCTCTTCCACTGTGGACTTTTGGGGGTGGGCATCATGGGACCTGAGAAAAGACTGCTCAAAAGTTTGAGTTGCCTTCCACAGGCCACCTTCAAGAGTGGCACCTTCAATCCATCTCCCACAATCCCCCTTTCTGCTAGCCCAGTCCTGCTGAATACCACCTAAGTCACGGTGAGTCTTTCAAAAGCATTCCCATGAGCCTTTGGGAAACATGCAAATTAATGTTTTTTCTCCCAGGGACTGATGCGCTCGCTGCCCTGTCCCTTGAAAGGAAGGGCTAGAAACAGGCTCCTTTAAAGACAGGCGTTCGGATTAATCTAAGTACCTGCAATTTAAACTGCCCTGTTAAAAATTTAAATGCTCCCTCAAACAAAAAACATCCTGGCTACAGGTCTGGATCCAGCAGGGGATTTCCATGGGCAGAGACGGCAGAGAGGGGGGCAATTTCCACAGGTCCCCCCTCTCCCGCTGCAGACTGCTCGCTTCCCCTTCCTCAAACTGTTCCTGGGAATCATCTTTCCACCCAGATCAGATTTCGGAGGCATTTTGGGCTGCAGGTGAGAAAGGTGTACCCCGCAGGCAGAAATCCTGCCCCTCTCCGGATGCCAGACACGGAAAGGTCCTACGCTCTCTTCCTCTCCGATGGAAAAGTCTTCTGCTCGCTTCCTCTCGTGAAAGGTACAGAGTGGGATTATTTCCCACCACCACCTCTGCCACCTCTATTATTACCATCATTGGAACAATGGGGTTGGGAGCAGTGTTCCCTCTAAGCTGAGTTAGTGTGAGCTAGCTCACAGTTTTTTAGCCTCTGGCTCACACATTTTTGTCCTAGCTCAAGAAGGAGGGCTCCAGTGCAAACTAATTTATGCAGTAACCAAATTGCTCGCTCACAACCTTAATGCCAGTAGCTCACAAAGTAGAATTTTTGCTCACAAGACTCTACAGCTTAGAGGGAACATTGGTTGGGAGTGGTCCCCGGAAGAACTGCCATACTTCTGCATGGCACTGATGCTGCTGGACTGGCTTGGACCATCGACAGGACAATTTCGCCCTAATAAAATGATCGATACCATTTTCAGAGACCATATTGTTGTATGGAGCACTTTATTTGTCTTTGTTGTGAGTTAATAGCTTTTAATGTTTTATATTGTTTTATGCATGGGCTTGTGCCCCCGTGTAAGCCGCCCTGAGCCCGTTCGCGGGAGGGCGGGGTAAAAATGCAATAAAATAAATACAATAAATATTTCGACTTGCCTTTAGCGGAAATAACGAGCAAACGTCTCTAGCAGCCGGTAGGGACAATGTTGCCGTTTTAAATTGATGTATTTTAATTTGCGTGTTTAAACATGTTTTCATTTGTGTACGTTTTATTTTGTAATCCTCCCCCCGCCCCGGCAGGATATAAATATTTTAGAATACAAAGTCCCCACCTGCAAGGGATCTGGATGGCAAGGGATCTGGAATCTAAGCGGCATCGGCCTTGGTCAGTACTCGGATGGGAGACCGCCAAGGAAGTCCAGGGTTGCTACGCAGAGGCAGGCCACGGCACACCACCTCTGCTTGTCTCTGCCCTGACCTGGAAGGCTAGCCCGATCATGTCAGATTTCAGAAGCTGAGCAGGCTTTAAGGTAAAGGTCAAGGTTTCCCTTCCTCGAAAGCCAGTCTAATCTGACTCTAGGGTGCGGTGCTCATCTCCGTTTCAAAGCCGAAGAGCCAGCGCTGTCCATTTCCGTGGTCATGTGGCCGGCCTGACTAAACGCACGGAACGCTGTTACCTTCCCACAGCAGCGGTACCTATTTATCTACTTGCAATCTCTTGCTTTCAAACTTCTAGACTGGCAGGAGCTGGGCGCTCACTCCATCCCGCCGCACTCGGGTCTCGAACTGCTGAACTACCAGCCTTCCGGTCTGCAGTTCAGCGTCTTACCACTGAGCCATCGCAGCCCCAAGCATGCTTTAGGTCCTGGTTAATATACGGGAGACCGACAAGGAGTCCGGGCTCGCTATGCAGAAGCAGGCAATGGCAAATCACTTCTGGACATCTCTTGTCTTGAAAATCCCCCCAAGGGGTCACCATAAATTGGCTGCAACCGGACAGCACTTCCCACCTTCACCCCCAGGAAACGGATGTCCCGCAATCCCCGCAGCAAAAGAAAGAGAGATCAGAGATCAAGTTTAAGGCTGCTCTTTATGACAGGCGGGCTCTAGAAACCGGGGGATGGTACCTTTGAATCCGGGCGGCTTGTCGATGGCGAAGTCCCCGTCCCAGATGACATCGAAGTCCAGCGGCAGCTCCCCCACTTCCTCTCCCTCGTACCAATACTGAGGAAAAGAGACGGGTTGCTGGTTAGGGAAAGGCAGAGTATAATATCCTTCTATACTGAGCCATCGCAGCCCCGAGCATGCTTTAGGTCCTGGTTAATATACGGGAGACCGACAAGGAGTCCGGGCTTGCTATGCAGAAGCAGGCAATGGCAAATCACTTCTGGATCTGGACATCTCTCGTCTTGAAAATCCCCCCAAGGGGTCACCATAAATTGGCTGCAACCGGACAGCCCTTCCCACCTTCACACCCAGGAAACTGATGTCCTGCAATCCCCGCAGCAGATCAGAGATCAAGTTTAAGGCTGGTCTTTATGACAGACGGGCTCTAGAAACCGGGGGATGGTACCTTTGAATCCGGGCGGCTTGTCGATGGCGAAGTCCCCGTCCCAGATGACGTCGAAGTCCAGCGGCAGCTCCCCCACTTCCTCTCCCTCGTACCAATACTGAGGAAAAGAGACGGGTTGCTGGTTAGGGAAAGGCAGAGTATAATATCCTTCTATGGACAGAAGACCCAAGACAGGGGCGGATTAAGGCTCACAGGTGCCCTCAGCACTGACCAATCTTGGTGCCCCCCCTCCTTTCCACACTGACCCCGTCCCATTTTAGTTGTTGACCTGTCTGACCAGATAGACCAGTGGTGGCGAACCTATGGCACAGGGGCCAGAGGTGGCACTCAGAGCCCTCTCTGTGGGCACGCGTGCCATCGCCCCAGCCAGACCCAGACCACTATTAAAGTGTCGAATTCTCTGCCAAAATTTTTTGGGATTGCTTTCCTTCCTTTGTTTGGATCCTCTTAAGTTAATGTATGAGTTGTTTTTTCTCAAGTAAAACCTCAGTATTCAGGATAAATTGCCGTGTTGGCACTTTACGATAAATAAGTGGGTTTTGGGTCGCAGTTTGGGCACTCGGTCTCTAAAAGGTTCGCCATCACTGAGATAGACAATGCAGGTTGCAGCAATACAAAAACTTATTCATAGGATAACACAATAGACTGTAGAAACTAAGCTTTTCACCCTTTTCGCAACTTTGTGGTGCCCCCTTTGGCCCTGGTGCCCTAAGCACGTGCTTAGTCGGCTTAATGGTTAATCTGCCCCTGACCCAAGCGCCTGAAGACGATCCACTGCACAGCGATTAGCTAAGTCTTCCAAAGGCCCTCACTTCAGATGTGTCTTCTTCCATTACCAATCCAGGGCCGTGCAGCGGTAAGAACGTGAGATTAGGACCTGCGAGATCCAGGTTCGAATCCTAACCTGCCACCCAGGGCTGTTGCAAGAGTATAATGGGGAGGGGATAACCTTGTGTGCTTCCTAGGGCACCCTGAAGGAAGGGTGGGATAAAGATGTACTAGATCAGGGGTGGCCAAACTTGCTCGATAGAAGAGCCACACAGAATAGACGTCAGACGTTTGAGAGCCGCAAGACAGAAGCAAAACGTCACACTCACGTTTTTATTTTTTAAAATATGCAAATTTGCTTTTTATTAACGTTATAAATGAGATTGCCAAAAATAAAAACAAAAGGGGTAAAAACAGATATTGATATAATGATATTTATTTGTTTGCTAATTATATTGATTTGTCTAAGGGAGAGAAAAAGAGAGAGGTGGAAAGAAAGAATGAAAGAGGTGGAAAGAAAGAGAAAGAGAGAGAGAAACAAAGAAAGCAAATAGATGGGAGGGAGGGAGGGAGAAAAAGTATGCCTCCCCTTTGCTTCCCCAGCTGCCCTGCCGAGAGCCACACAGTATGTGTGAAAGAGCCACATGTGGCTCCCAAACCACAGTTTGGCCACCCTTG
>NW_015165325.1:104704-106389 GCF_001447785.1 Gekko japonicus
ACCGCTCTTATCAGAACTACGGCTTGCCCAAGGTCATCCAGCCAGGTGCAAGTAGAGGAGTGGGGAATCAAACCCGGTTCTCCCAGATTAGAGTCCGCACACTTAACCACGACACCAAACTGGCTCTACACCAAACTGACCTAGATAGCCCAGGCGAGCCTGATCTCGTTGGAAGAAGAAGAGATTGGATTTATACCCCGTCCTTCACTACCTGAAAGAGTCTCAGAGCAGATTACAATCTCCTTCCCCTTCCCCTTCTGACAACAGACACTTTGTGAGGTAGGTGGGGCTGAGAGAGCTCTTAGAGAGCTGCTCTTGATAGAACAGCTCCGAGAGAACTTGTGAGTGACCCACGGTCACTCCAGCAGCTGCATATGGTGGAGTGGGGAATCAAACTCGGTTCTCCCAGATTAGCGTCCGCGCTCCTAACCACGACACCAAATTGGCTTTCTTGGAAGCTAAGCAGGGTTGGCCTTGGCTAGTATTTGGATGGGAGAACACCAAGAAATTGTGGGGTTGCTATGCAGAAGAAAGCAATGGCAAACCACCTCTGCAGGCCTCTGCCCTGATCTGGATGGTCCAGTCTAGCCCGATCTCATCAGATCTTGGAAGCTAAGCAGGGTCGGCCCTGGCTAGTACTTGGACGGGAGACCACCAAGGAAGTCCAGGGTCATGGTGCAGAGGCAGGCAATGGCAAAAGCCACCCCTGAACGTCTCTTGCCTTGAAAATCCTACGGGGTCGCCATTATTTCCACTGTGGCACAGTGACTTACAGTACTCTCCACTACCACCACCAGACAGATATAAAAACTACCATCCTGGCTCACTCCGACCTAAGTACTGGATCATAGATGAAAAAGGAAATGCATGCAAATGCTAATTCCTTCAATCTAGAACGGCACGAGAGTTTACAAACTGCTCCATCATTGGTCCTTTTTTATACCTTAAGTGGGCTCTCAGCATGCCAGGTGGCCTCTATAGGAATATACCAACTATTGCCATGAAAAAAACACACATGCTTTTCAATTAACTTCATTATATATTGTACGCACACACAGAGAGACAGAGCTATTAGGAGAGGAGGAAGGAAAGGGTCCAGTTCTTCCCTCGTCTGCATCTATGCCCCCTTCTTCCCCAATCGATTCCTCAGGCTGCCACATGGTGAATGGGCGGTGGGGGAAAGGTAGCGTTGCCAACCTCCTGGCAGCGCCTGAAGTTTCCCTGGAATTCCAGCTGATCGGATGACAGGAGCCCGCTCCTCCGGAGGAAACGGCGGCTTTGGAGGGTAGACTCTGTGGCATCAGATCCCTATACTGAGTTCCTTCCCTTCTACAAAGCCCACCTTCTCCAGGCACTTCCCCCAAATCTCCAGGAATTTCCCAAACTGGATTTGGCTACGCAGGGTTCTTTTCGTAGAAAAAGCCCAGCAGGAACTCATTAGCATAATAGGCCACACCCAACAGCAGGAACTCATTAGCAATTAGGCCACACCCCTGACAGTACAGCTCATTTGCATATTAGGCCACACCCCCACGTTACAAGAAGTGTGGTCATCCAGCCACACCCACCTTTTGCTTCTTATTCTGTTTACCTTTTTTGTTGTCAAAACCCCAGGGCCCTTTTTTTGTAGCAGGAACTCCTTTTCATGTTAGGCCACACACCCCTAATGTAGCCAATCCTAATGA
>NW_015165325.1:106577-109742 GCF_001447785.1 Gekko japonicus
TAATGAGTTCCTGCTGGGCGTGGCCAACTCGGGAGCCAGCCGGAACTCCGTTCCTGTGCGTTCCTGCCCAGTTAGGAGACTGGGAGCCCTACTCTGTAATTGGAAAAGACAATCATGCTGGGGAAAGTGGAAGTCATCAGGAAAAGAGGAAGACCCAACAGACAGACTCGGTATAGGAGGCCTCGGCCCTCAGTCAGAGAGAGAGAGAGAGAGAGAGAGAGAGAGAGAGAGAGAGAGATTGGGATTGGATTTATACCCTGCCCTTCACTACTCGAAGGAGTCTCCTTTCCCTTCCCCTCCCCACAAGAAACATCCTGTGAGGTAGGTGGGGCTGAGAAAGCTCTTTCGAGAACTGCCTGTGAGGGAACAGCTCTGAGAGAACTTGTGACTGACCTCAGGTCACACCAGCAGCCGCATGTGGAGGAGTGGGGAATCAAACCCGGTTCTCCCAGATTAGAGTCCGCGCTCCTAGCCACGACACCAAGCTGGCCCTCAGTCTGCAAGACCTGAGCAAAGCTGTGAACGAGAGAACGCTTTGGAGGACATTCATTCAAAGGGTCGCCATAAAGTCAGACACGACTTGAGAGCATTTAACACACCCACACGCACACCCACTTCCATGGTTTGTGCAGCTGTAGAAGGCGCAGGCCAAACAATGCTTCAAGGGGGCCCCCGCGGCGTCTTCCCCAGGGCCTGCCAGAGTCTTGGGACACCTCAGAGACGCACCAATTTATCGTAGTCCCCAGAAGCGACTCTGTCTTGGCACATCAGACGAGGTGGGTTCTAAGCCACCCAAGTAGGCGCCACAATACGTTTGCTATGAACGAGCTGCGCGGCTCTTGATTTTGGGATTCTCACCACTGGGAGATGCTGTCTGGGAAAGTTGCACAGCGTCAGCATCGAGAGCATCGTTTTTAAGTGCTGCACATTCTGGGGGCAGCAACAGTGACGACGGACACTTTAGAGCAGCTTTGGGAGCAGATTGTGTGCCGTCCAACTAGACTGAGAGCCAAAGATCCCAAACGTGGGCAGCCCACTATGGCTGTATTGCAGGGGTGGCCAAACTGCGGCTTGGGAGCCGCATGCGGCTCTTTCACACATATTGTGCGGCTCCCAGCAAGGCGGCTGGGGAAGCGAAGGGGAGGCATGGCTCCCCAATCGGTCTTCTCTTCCACAGACAGTGTTCTCCTCCCTGGATAGGCTTGAGGTGTGTGTGTGGGGTGAAGGAAGTAACTTTAAGTGCATTCTCAAAGGTCCCCACCCCACCCCGACCGTCTTGGAGAAGCTAAATAAATATTAGGCTTCCCAAACCCCCGCTGGGGACGGGGGAACTCCTGTTTTCAATACCCCCTCCCCCGCTTTCTAAAAATTGGGCCCCGGGGGAAAAAATGGCGGCTGGAAAGTGACGCTCCATATTAAGTCCTCCAAGTCTCTATGGTTCTTAAAACCACAGAGACAAGGAGGACTAGAGCGTCAGTTTCAGTTTCCCCCTGGTCCTCATGGCGTGGCTGGCCGGCAGTCTCTGAGTGACTGACTGAGCTCCTGTGCCGGGCCCATTGCAGCAGTTCCTGACCCCTTTTGTTTTTATTTTTGGCAGTCTCATTTAATGTTCATAAAAAGCAAGTTTGCATATTTTCCAATAAAAACGTCTGCGTAAATACTTGTTCCTGTCTTGCGGCTCCCAAACCTCTGACATTTATTCTGCAGGGCTCTTACGTTAAGCAAGTTTGGCCACCCTGCAGTATCATGAATCTAGCACGGATGCCAGCCTCCAGGTGGGACCTGGTGATCCCTCGGAATTCCAGCTCATCTCCAGACTACAGAGATCTGGAGAAAATGGCTGCTTTGGAGGGTGAACTCTATGGCATTGTACCCCCCTGAGGTCTCTGTCTTTCCCAGGCTCCACCCCCAAATCTCCAGGAGTTTCCCAACCTGGATCTGGCAACCCTACGGCCCGCATCCCCCACTGGTGGGCAAAGAGGACATGGCAACCCTAAGAACTTCCTGCTTCACTAGGGCCCACCCTGTTGGAACCGTTCAGCGCCTCAAGGGCTGATGCATTCTCTGCTGCGATCTGCTTTCCCCTGGGCTGCGGCTGCGAGAGCGCCGTCCCACCAGACCAGCCATCTGTGTTGCATGTTACTTTCATTTCAGGGAATGCAAACAGCGGGACTCCAGGGCGCTCGCTTTGATCAAGCAGGAAAACAAACAATGCGTTTTTTCCTCCCACCCCCACCCCTAAAATACGGTGGTCGGGATTACACCCTCACAGAAGATTCAACATTCAACTACAATATCGATGAAGAAGAGTCGGTTTTTATACCCCGCCTCTTCTCTCCCTTAAGGAGTCTCAGAGCGGCTGACAATCGCCTTTCCCCTCCTCTCCCCACAACAGGCCCCTGGTAAGGCAGGTGGGGCTGAGAGAGTTCGGGACTGACCCAAGGTCACCCGGCTTCATGTGGAGGAGTGGGGAACCAAACCTGGCTCTCCAAATTAGAGTCCGCCCATCTTAACCACTGTACCACGCTGTGTCTCAAGGATCACTCTTTGCCTTTCCTGAGACTGCTGGGGGGGGGATTGATGGGGGAGACAAAGTCTGGGGCTCTGGGGCACGGGGAACCCATGAAGCTGGGCAAATCCTATGGTTAGTGTGTTTGGATTAAGAACAGAGTCCTGCTGGATCAGACTGGTGGTCCATCTAGTCCAGCATCCCGTCTCAGACAGAGGCCAACCAGTTCCTCTGGAGGGCCAACAACAGGGCAGAGAGGCCAAGGCCTTCCCCTGGTAAGAACATCAGAAGATCCCAGCTGGGTCAGACCAGGGAGGGTTCCTCTAGTCCAGCCTCCTGCCTCACACAGAGGCCAACCAGCTCCTCTGGAGGGCCAACAACAGGGCAGAGAGACTGAGGCCTTCCCCTGATAAGAACGTCAGAAGAGCCCTGCTGGATCAGACCAGTGGTCCATCTAGTCCAGCCTCCCGTCTCACACAGAAGCCAACCAGCTCCTCTGGAGGCCCAACAACAGGGCACAGAGGCCGAGGCCTTCCCCTGAGAAGAACGTCAGAAGAGCCCTGCTGGATCAGACCAGTGGTCCATCTAGTACAGCCTCCCGTCTCACACAGAAGCCAACCAGTTCCTCTGGAGGCCCAACAACAGGGCAGAGAGGC
>NW_015165325.1:111828-111965 GCF_001447785.1 Gekko japonicus
TGACACATCCTCTCCCATTACCCTCCTCTGCAGCCGCCTTTGTCGTTTGCCAGCTGGAATAATGTGCACAGACTGCAAAAATCTGCCCCCCCTCCGCCCCGCTCGGAGTCGATGCATCATTTCTCACATCATTAATG
>NW_015165325.1:111983-117894 GCF_001447785.1 Gekko japonicus
CCCCAAAGCAGACCTATTTCACCAACAGCTGGTCCCCCCCCACCCCCAACTTCATCAGTTTGTAAAATTTGGACTTCAGTTATGCTTGAAGTTGGGGGCTGCGGTGGCTCAAGTGGTTAAGACGCTGAGCTGCAGACCGGAAGGTCTGTAGTGCGGCAGTTCGAGACCCGAGTGCCGCATGATGGAGTGAGCTCCCATCTCTGGCCCCAGCTCCTGCCAGCCTAGCAGTTCGAAAGCAAGAAACTGCAAGTAGATAAATAGGTATTGCTTCGGTGGGAAGGTGACAGTGTTCCGTGCACCTCGGCGTCCAGTCGTGCTGGCCACATGACCAAGGAGAAGTCTTCGGACAGCGCTGGCTCTTCGGCCTGGAAACGGAGATGAGCACCGTGCCTCTAGAGTTGGATTCGACTGGCTTTCGAGCAAGGGAAACCTTTACCTTTACTATGCTTGAAGTTAGTGATGCCAGGCTCCAGGTAGGGGAGCCTTGGGATTCCTGCTCACCTCGGCGTCCAGTCGTGCTGGCCACATGACCAAGGAGAAGTCTTCGGACAGCGCTGGCTCTTCGGCCTGGAAACGGAGATGAGCACCGTGCCTCTAGAGTTGGATTTGACTGGCTTTTGAGCAAGGGAAACCTTTACCTTTACTATGCTTGACGTTAGTGATGCCGGGCTCCAGGTAGGACCTGGGGAGCCTTGGGATTCCTGCTCATCTCTAAACCAGTTCCCCTGGAGGAAATGGCTGCTTTGGAGGGGGGACTCTGTGACATTGTAGCCCACTGAGGTTCAGGGATGCCAGTCTCCGTCCGGGACCTGGAGATCCCCTGGAATTACAGCTCCTCCCCAGAGTACAGAGACCAGCCCCCCAGGAGGAAATGGCTGCTTTGGAGGGGGGACTCTGTGGCACTGTGCCCCACTGAGGTTCATGGATGGCAGACTCCAGGCGGGACCTGGGGATCCCCTGGAATTCCAGCTCATCTCCAGAGACCAGCACCCCAGGAGGAAATAACTGCTTTGGAGGGGGGACTCTATGGCATTGTAGCCCACGCTCCTCAGGTTCCACCCCCAAAATCTCCAGGAATTTCCCTGCCCGAGACCTGGGCCTTGCAAAATGGGCCCAAATGCCTGAACACTTGTGCCGGTCCAAGACAAAGCAAATCCTAACTTAGACGTGTGTTGAAGCCGAAACATTCGCAAGAAGGTGCAGTTGGAGACGAGATACGGTACCAGATACGGTATCCCTGTCGATGATCGAATCACAACTCCCCCCCTGAATTTCTCTCTCCCCACGAACAGGAAAACCAACAGCAGTGGGCTGCCTGCCAGCACCGAGCCGGATTCCCACCAATACTCAATGCTTGGAACTCAATCAGACCACATTCCCTTTTCTGCAAAGCGCTACAGGATCAAAAAAACCCAACAACCCTAACCCCAAATGCAAAACACACACATAAAGCCACTCAGCTTGATTGTCATTCCCCGGACTGAAAAACGCTACATCAGCAGCTACATCAGAAACGTATGACTCACTGCGAAGAAACAGAGCAAAACCTCACGGAACGATATTCTATAACCTCAGTACAATGAAATGTGCAAAAGCGAGGTACGATGTTTGCCAAATACCAAAATTGGTAGAGACGGAGATCGCCGAGAGAGAACAGCAAAACCACAGAGAAGCAACTAAACGGGAAAGACAAAGCCAATGGAAAGACTTCATACTGGGGTCGTGAAAGATGTTTCTTCCAGCAAGCAGGGATTAAGATGTATCATCAGGCTTTTTTGCTGAAAGTTCAAGCCCGGAAGCCAAATGTCCTTTTAAAGAAACTGCTGAAATATAACCAAAATATCCTACAACCTTGTTTGTGTTAACTCGCAGAACCTGAAACGTGGCATAACTTTAAAAAAAAATTGCTTTAGGAAATGCCACAAATCCGACAATTAGAAAACCAAGATTTTGAGTTCTGGGGGCAAACACACACACACACACAGATCTGTACAAACAAATGGGTTAATCTCCCAAGTTTTCTCATGATAGATCCTGCACAGTGCAAAATTGCTTATTCCAGTTAGTTTTGTGACCAAGTAAAAGTGGAGGAAGAATTAAAGGTGAAAGTAAAGGTTTCCCTTGCTCAAAAGCCAGTCGAATCTGACTCTAGGAGGCGGTGCTCATCTCCGTTTCCAAGCCAAAGAGCCAGCGCTGTCCGAAGACGTTTCCGTGGTCATGTGGCCGGCATGACTAAACGCCGAGGTGCACGGAACGCTGTTACCTTCCCACCGAAGTGGTACCTATTTACCTACTTGCAATTTCTTGCTTTCGAACTGCTAGATTGGCAGGAGCTGGGGCCAGAGATGGGCGCTCACTCCATCATGCAGCACTCGGGTCTCGAACTGCCAAACTACAGACCTTCCGGCCTGCAGTTCAGCATCTTAACCTCTGAGCCACCGCTTAGGACGAATTGGGACACGCCAAACGTGGAAAAGCAAAGGAAGAGGGCAGGAACATCAAATAAGCCTTCCCTGGCCGCTTTTCTCTCCGTTCTTTTTTTCCACGCCTCCCACTCCTCTTCCTAACTTTCTAGACAGCATAACTTGCCATAACGCTCATAGGATCCTTATCCAGACAATAGCCAAACAGTTACATTACACGGCTCCACCTTATTCCTCCCAGTAATATAAAGAATATTGAAACCATGTGGCATCGCTGCAGGAGGACTGTGCTAACGCAACCTCCGAGCAAGCCGCAAGTTCCTCCTTATGCAACCACACTTCTCTTGTACGGCGTCTGCGTTCTGCATGGATTTAGTGCGCCACAGATCAGAACCGCCAGGGGAGCGGTAACCCTACTGCTATCAGAGAGAAGAACTGGCTTTAGCACCCACCGTGGTAGAATAGGGCTCCAGATCTCTTACATCTCTGCCGACTTCATCCTGAGCCCCGAAACCGAGTCCAAATAAGTTGCCATGGAAGGTTCCCAAAGAGAGCAGATGCCGGGACCTCGGAGGTTCTCCAAAAAGTGGAAATTCCCTGTGTTTGTGTGTGACGACCGTTACGAACATCTCGCCCTCTCGGTGCCCTTCCAGATACTCGGACCCGCAGGGCTCTTTTTGTCGAAAAAGCCCAGCAGGAACTCATTAGCATAATAGGCCACACCCAGCACCAGAAACTCATTAGCATATTAGGCCACACCCCTGCCAGCACAGCTCATTAGCACATTAGGCCGCACCCCCATGTTACCAGAAGTGGCTCATCCAGCCACACCCACCTTTTGCTTCTTATTCTGTTTACCTTGTTTGTTGTCAAAACCCAGGGCCTTTTTTGTAGCAGGAACTCCTTTGCATGTTAGGCCACACACCCCTAATGTAGCCAATCCTAATGAGTTTCTGCTGTTGGGTGTGGCCTATTATGCTAATGAGTTCCTGCTGGGCGTGGCCAACTCGGGAGCCAACCGGAACTCCGTTCCTGCCCAAAAATAGCCCTGCTCAGACGGCATCATCAATTGCGTGGGCATAATAACGGCGCAGCGCTTTGAGAACAGCAAAGCACTCGGGGGAAGAAATATTTGAGACTTGGGTGTTGCCCATTGGAATCGATTGCTAGTACAGCCCGATTCAAGTCCAGTCACACCTTAAGACACCAACAAGGTTTTCCAGGATAGCTTTTGAGAGTCGAAGACTCCTTCCTCAGATACAAGCAGAAATGGAGATCCCCGAGTCCTTATATCCCAGTCAGAAGGTGGGAGGGGTGCTGCGAAGAAGGAACTCGGGATGCAGAGGTACAAGACGCATCGTAAATCAGCTTGGTGACAGCAGAGGAGAAACGCTCAGGGGGAGAAAATAAAACTTTGCATCCCGAGTTCCTTCTTTGCCGACAGCCCTCCCACCTTCTGAGTGGGATATAAGGACTTGGAGGTCTCCATTCCTACTCGTATCTGATGAAGGGAGCTTTGACTCCTGAAAGCTTTGCACCCTGGAAATCTTGTTGCTCTCTAAGGTGCTACTGGAGCCAGAGCTAGGCGTTCTGCTGCAGACCAACTGCGGCCACGCTCTGAAACTATCTTCATAGAATAGAATCATAGAGTTGGAAGGGACCTCCAGGGTCCTCTCTTGTCCAAACCCCCCTGCCCAAAGAAGGAAATTCACAAATACCTCCCCCTCCACACCCCCAGTGACCCCTGTTCCATGCCCAGGAGAGGGGGGAAAAACCCTCCAGGATCTCCAGCCAAACTGGCCTGGAGAAAAATTGCTTCCTGGCCCCAAAGTGGCGACCGGCGTTTCCCTGGGCACGTTAAGAAAGGGCCACGAGAACTAAGCCCTGAGGCAACCCTTCCTTCTCGTGATCTGCCTAAGTCCACAGAATCAGCATTGCTGTCAGATGGCCACGTTTGGAAACCTCCCAAGAAGGAGAGCCCGCCACCTCCCGAGGAAGCCTGTCCCACTGAGGAACTGCTCTGTCAGGAAGTTCTTCCTCACGTTTAGCCAAAAGCTCTTCTGATTTACTTGCAACCCGTTGGTTCTGGTCCGACCTTCGGGGGGCAACAGAAAACAACTCCTTATGACTGGGAGTCGTTTTCAGGACAGACGGATGAAGGTGTTCCTCCATAATGAACTTAGACGATTCGCTACGAGATCACGGCATGCCCCACCGGAGATCGGCTTAGATCTGGCCAGTGGCAGGCAGCAAGGGCCCTGGAGGGGAACCGTGTACCTTCCTTAGGCTGACAAAATATCTTGAACCTCTCTGGATCAGTGTTCCCTCTAAGCTGAGTTGGGTGTGAGCTAGCTCACAATTTTTTAGCCTCCGGCTCACACATTTTTGTCTTAGCCCAGGAAGGGATGGCTCCAGAGCAAACTGATTCATGCAGCAGCCAAGTCGCTCGCTCACAACTTTAATGCCAGTAGCTCACAAAGTTGAATTTTGGCTCACAAGACTCTACAGCTTAGAGGGAACATTGCTCTGGATCCCTCTCCCCTTTGGCCAAAATAGCGGAATGTCGCCTCTGTGTTCATTTCTCAGCATCAGATGCTGGGAACAAACAGGGGGAAGCGTATCACCTTCACGCCCTGCCTGCGAGTGCCCAGAGGACATCTTGTTGGCTGAAGATGGGAACAGAATGCCGAACCAGATGGCCCCTTGACCTGATCCAGAAAAGCAGTGCCCATTTTTTTTTTAAATCTCATTAACCACACAACAGTTCTGATGGCCTTAAATAGTCTTTACAAGGTCGGAAGCAACATGCTTTCCTTGGGACCTCTCCACACTTTAAGGCTACCTATGACCAGTGACGTGGGAGCCAGTTTGGTACAGTGGTTAAGAGCGGCAGACTCTATTCTGGAGAACCGGGTTTGATTCCCCCACTCCTCCACATGCAGCCAGCTGGGTGACCTTGGGTCAGTCACAGCTCTCCCAGTGCTCTCTGAGCCCCTCCTGCTTCACAGAGTGTCTGTTGTGGGGAGAGGAAGGGAAGGCGATCGTAAGCCACTCTGAGACTTCCTTCGAGTATTGAAGGATGGGGTATAAAACCAGCTCTTCTTTCCAGAATTGTTTTCCAGTTCAAATTTAAATACTTTGCATCATTTGAAAGGGTAGCTGACGTTGGTCCTCAGTGGAACCACTAGATTCGAGTCCAGCAGCGCCTTAGAAAGCAACAAGACTTTTAAGGTATACGCATTCAAGAGTCAACGCTCTTGTATCTGATGAAGGGAGATTTGACTTTCGAAAGCTCACACACCGAAAATCTTGTCGGTTTCCAAGGCGCTACTGGATTTGAAACCACATAATGCTGGCAAAATTTAAATCATGTCAACAAAGTTTACCATTTATATGCCTGGACTATTTACAAGTACTGGGGTGGGGGTCGCCAGCTCTGCATGGGGAAATACCTGAAGATTGGGGGGGGGGAGGGCGTGGGGAGAGCG
>NW_015165325.1:118197-136938 GCF_001447785.1 Gekko japonicus
GTGTGAAGAGTGAGTATAAGGAGGAGGAGGAGGAGGAGGATGAGGAGGAGGAGGATTGGATTTATACCCCGCCCTTCACTCAGAGCAGCTTACAAAGTCATTTCCCTTCCCCTCCCCACAACAGACACCCTGTGAGCAATGCTCTCTCTAAGATGTGGAGTCCTGTGAGCAAAAATTCTCCTTTGTGAGCTACTGGCATTAAAGTTGTGAGCGAGCGATTTTGGCTACTGCATACATTAGTTTGCTCTGGAGCCCATCCTTCCTGAGCTAACACGAAAATCTGTGAGCTGGAGGCTAAAAAACTGTGAGCTAGCTCACACTAACTCAGCTTAGAGGGAACACTTCCCGTGAGGTAGGTGGGGCTGAGAGAGCTCTGACTGAGAACTGTTCTTTCAAGGAACAGCTCTGACAGAACTATGGCTTGCCGAAGGTCATCCAGCAGCTGCGAGTAGAGGGGTGGGGAATCAAACCCGGTTCTCCCAGATTAGAGTCCGCGCACTTAACCACGACACCAAACTGGTATCGGTGGTGGAGGAGGAGGAGATTGGATTTATACCCTGCCCGTCACTACCTGAAGGAGTCTCAGAGCAGTTTACAATCCCTTTCCCTCCCCCTCCCCCACAGCAGACACCCTGGGAGATAGGTGGGGCTGAGAGAACTCTTTCGAGGACTGCTCCTGAGAGAACAGCTCTGACAGAACTTGTGAATGACCCAAGGTCACACCAGCAGCTTCATGTGGAGGAGTGGGGAATCAAACCCGGTTGTCCTAGATTAGAGTCCGTGCTCACTACACCAAACTGGTACCGCTGCCACGAATTTATGAACTCCAGTGCTGGGGGGACCTTGGGACAGGCACACTCTCTCAGCCTAACCTACTCCACAAGGTTGTGGTGAGGATAAAAGGGAGAAGGAAACAACCTGGCACAACCCCCTGAGCGCCTTAGAGAGAGGGCAGGATTAAAAAAAACAACACCAGATTAGAGAGAACAGTTAGATTCAAGTCCCGTAAGCACCTTAGAGACCAAAAAGACTTTCAGGTTAGTTTCAGAGGTTAGCTGTGTCGGGCAGCAGCAGAACAGTTAGCTCGGAGTCCTGTAGCACTTTAGAAACAAACAAGATTTTCAGGGTATAGACTTTCGAGAGTCAAGGGTCCCTTCATCAGACACGAGTAGGCATAGAAGGAGGAGGAGGAGGAGATTGGATTTATACCCTGCCCTTCACTTGGAGTCTCAGAGCGGCTTACAATCTCCTTTCCCTTCCCCTCCCCACCACAGACACCCTGTGAGGCAGGTGGGGCTGAGAGAGCTCGGAGAGAACTACTCTTTCAAGGACAGCTCTGACAGAACTATGGCTTGCCCAAGGTCATCCAGCAGCTGCAAGTGGAGGAGCGGGGAATCAAACCCGGTTCTCCCCAGATTAAGAGTCCGCACACTTAACCACTACACCAAACTAGAGAAGGTGGGATGGGTGTTGTAAAGAATACTTGCAAAGGACGCAAAGGTACAACTCCTATTGTCATCAGCTTGACTAGAGCAAGGGAGAAAGGCTTAGTGGAAGGCCACGAGCACCTGTATTTATTTTACTTTGTTGGGTTTACATCCCGCTCTATCCCAAAATGGGCTCAGGGCGGCCCACAACCGAACTAGATACAAATAAACATAATAAATGGATTAAGACAAGTTAAAAACATTCAGGCAAACGTAGAGTGAACAGGCGAGCAAGACAGCAGAACCAGGTACAAATTCCCAGGGCGGCCTTTAAAGCCTCCTGCAGAGTGAGTAGGCCAGCAGTTCTATGAGCGGTTCTATGTGCCACACTGCGAGCAGGGGAGGCTGAGGTGAACTGAATGCCTGCCGCCTCAACGGAAGGCCTGGAGGAACAGCTCCGTTTCACAGGCCCTGCGGAACTGTAGCAAGTCCCGCAGGGCCCTGAGTTTAGACAGGAGTTTGTTCCACCAGGCCGGTGCCAAGGCAGAGAAGGCCCCGGCCCCGGTTGAGGCTAAGCAGACGTCTTTCAGGCCAGGGACTACCAGTGAAATAAGAGAAGAGTGAGATGAGATAAGTGACATAAGAATCCAAGCCTAGGTCCTTGTCAGCCCTGGGGAGGGTCCATGGTTCTGAGTGTGAGCAGGGGTCGTTTCGTAGAAAAAGAGGTGCAGGAGCTTATTAGCATAACTCATTAGCATGGCTTATTTGCATATGCCACGCCCCCTGACATCACCGGAAGTGTGTCAGAAGGTGACACCCACCGCTCAGGCTCCACTGGCCTGTTTTGGATGACTAGCTATGGGGGGGGGGGGCCGTGTGCAGATCTGTCCTGGCAGCGGAGGGAGAGCTTGTACCTGAACAAAACCTGGTCTTAAAGGTGCCACTGGACTGTTTTGGGCCGGGGGGAGCTCTGCAACTTACCTGGCTGCTTCTTGCTCTGACTGAGGGCTGCTGGGAGCAGGGGGTGGGGCTTGTTGCATGTGCCCGCCCCCTGGGCTCTTTACTGCTGGGGCTCCGTTCCTGTGCGCTCCCGCAGGAAATGACCCCTGAGTGTGAGTGAGATGAAGGGAGCTTTGACTCTCAAGAGCTTAGACCCTGGAAATCTTGTTGGGCTCGAATCTGTTTACTGTAGGCTAACACAGTTGCCCTCTGAAATGTTAGAGAGATACTCCGAAGTGTAGCGCGGAACCACTCAGGAGACGGGATCGCGGGATGTAATGTCAGGTGTGAGCAGCAGATGGCAGTCTCGGCGAAATACCCAACGGAAGCCACAGACAGTCCAGTTTGAGCAACGATTCTGAGCTGAAGTGGTCCAGCCTGGCCCAGGCCAGTTCAGTTCCTGGACCTCCCGATGCAAGGGATTGTGGGAAGCCGAACTTGCGCATCTTCAGTCGTAAACTGGGATGACTTTCATAGTTCGGCCTGGCCGTTCTGAACCTCAGAACAAAGGGACCGCCTTACCGGATTAGACCAAAGCCCGTCCAAGCCCCAGTGCTTTAGTTGTTGTAGATTTTCTGGGCTGTACGGCAGTGGTCTTGGCATTGTAGCACCTGATGTTTCGCCAGCAGCTGTGGCTGGCATCCTCAGAGGTATAACACTGAAAGATAGATTGGCTGTTGAAATTCTAATCTTATCCGTGGTGCTATTGTAAGATGTAGAGCATTACAATAGCACTATAGACAAGATTAGAATTTCAACAGCCAATCCATATGCAAAAGAACCTCCTCAGGAAAGGTCCTCCATTAGCATGTCACAGCCTGGGGAACTCCTACAAGATAACAACTCAACCCTACCCCACCTTCCTGAGTAGATATAAATTACCTGCCTACCATTTTTCTTCTCACCTTGACACAGAGAGTACTCCATCTTTCTGTGTTATACCTCTGAGGATGCCAGTCACAGCTGCTGGCCAAACGTCAAGTCCTACAATGCCAAGACCACAAAGCAGAATTTTTGCTCACAAGACTACACAGTTTAGAGGGAGCATTGGTCCGGAGATTAGTTGCAATGCCGGGAGATCTCCAGGCCCTACCTGGAGGTTGGCAAGCCTACTCCACACTGTGGCACTCCCTGCCCCAGGAGCCATTGCCTGCCAGCCCCCCGCACTTCTGGCTTTCCAAAGATCTGCTAAGACTTTTTATTCCAGGGGGCTTTTAATATGGTTTCCCCCTGCTTTTTATCCAACGGAAACTTTAATCGGTACTGATGGTCTTTATTGTCGCTCGCTGATTTTATTACCGCTAAGTTATTATTAACTACTCGTTTTATTAGCCCAGCGTTTTCTATTCGTTTCCTTTTTTCGACTGCGGCATAAAGCTGGTCCATCTGTAGTTGAGCAATCTGCTGACTGCTGTTAGACGTTCGTCATTTTAAACTGTTTCAGATTTACGGTATGCCGTTTTTTTAATACTCTTTTTGTTTGTTTTGTTTTTCCAAAGCAGCCCAAAGTATAATTTACTACGGAAAAATTGGGACACACGTTTTGCTAATGAAGAAATACGGCGCGGCTCTCTCTCACCGATGTGTTCTGGCACTGCACGCTGCTCGAGTTGAAGCGCACGGCCGGGACGCGCTGCTGCCGACCCTGGATCCCCAACACACACTCGTAGTTCTTCTGGCCCGACTGAGGCTGGGGGAGGTTTTTGGCCCGCAGAGTGATCGGCTGCAACACCCCCACCGGGATCAAGATCTCTCCTCCCAGGAGCAGCTCCGGGCAGCCCTAGAAGAGAGGAAGAGACACCAGGCTTACTCACCCATGTCACCGCATGGACCTTTGACTCTCTCTCGCCTGGCAGGCCCGTAGCTACAGTGGGGCATCTTTGGGGCTGGCCCCCCGATTTCCCATCTAGCCCAGGCCCCCCAACTTCCAATTTTATTTGTGGCGCTCCCTGGGGGTGTGTGTGCGTGGGGTGCCCCCTGACTTATTTAAAGGCTCCCCTGCATTAAAAATTCCTGGCTACGGGCCTACCTGCATGTGTGAATTGCAAGAAGAAGAGGAGGAAGAAGAGGAGGAGGAGGAAGAGGAAGAGGAGGAAGAGGAAGAGGAGGAAGAGAAGGAGGAGGAGGAAGAGGAGGAGGAAGAAGAAGAAGAAGAAGAGATTGGATTTATACCCTGCCCTTCACTCGGGAGTCTCAGAGCAGTTTACAGACTCCTTTCCCTTCCCCTCCCCACAACAGACACCCTGTGAGGTAGGTGGGGCTGAGAGAGCTCTTGACAGAAACTGCTCTTTTTCAAGAACAGCTCTTATCGGAACTACGGCTTGCCCAAGGTCATCCAGCCAGGTGCAAGTGGAGGAGTGGGGAATCAAACCCGGTCCTCCCAGATTAGAGTCCGCGCACTTAACCACGACACCAAACTGGCTCTCTAGGCATTACAGCCGAATTAACAGATGTTGGGAATATATAAAATGCACCTTCGAGACTCAGGCCAATCCACAATGACTCAGAAGACGGACCAAGAGTTTATTTTTTAATTTATTTATGTGTCTTATAGTCTACCCTTCTCATTGGGACTCAAGGTGGATTATATTTATTTATTTATAAATTAAACTTTTCCCCCCCCCCCCCGATATACACAAGGCTCCTGGTGGTGAACGACAGTAGAACACATTCACAGATTAACAGAAACAGTTCAGAAGAGTAAAACAACACACGACATTACCAGATGGCGCTAAAAACTTCAGATCGCACCACTGCCTTGCGGGGAGGGGCAGAAAACAGAGTGGGGGGGGAGTGCCAGATAAGATGGAGCCCATTGCTGTCCTCAACCAAAAACCTGGCGGAACAGCTCTGCCTTGCAATCCCTGCAGAATTGCATTAGGTCCCGCAGAGAGTCCCACCAGGTCGAAGCCAGGGCCTTTTGGTCGAGGACACCCGGACACCTTCCGGGCTGGGGATTACCAGTAAGTTTTTGTTTGCTCTCTTCCGGGCGGTCCCGAAGATACATGGGTCCTTGACCATTTAGGGCTTTAAAGGTCAGTGCCAGAACCTTGAATCTGACCCGGTACTCCACACAGAGTGAGTCAATACAATTAACAGGATAGGACGTTGAACAGAAAATGCAGTGGGACCGGGGTTGCCGAACCCAGCAGAAGTCTAAACAACTGAACCGAAGCAAAGCAGAAAAAATTACATAGTAGGATGCTACTTACAACAAGGTATACACAGCGGCATAGACCAAAGTCCCTAATGACATATCAGTTTTGTACAGTGCAACCCTCCTGCCTGTGTAGAAAAGCCCTTTTGAATACTCCGGTTTTGCTTAAGTTTGTGGAAAGCCCAGAGAGTGCGAGCTTTCCTGACCTCCCCAGGCAGGCTGCTCTGCAAGGCAGGGGCCACCACCGAGAAGGCACGTGTACGGGCAGTTGTCGACTTTGCCCATTTGCAGGTTGGCACCTGCAGAAGGCCCTGCCCGGATGAGTGAAGCTGATGCGGTGGAGTGTAGGGGGAGAAGTTGGCTCGCAGATATGAGGGTCCAAGGCCATGAAGGGCTCTGGAGGAAGAAGGAGGAGGAGGAGGAGATTGGATTTATACCCCGCCCTTCACTACCCAAAGGAGTCTCAGAGCGGCTTACAATCTCCTTTCCCTTCCCCTCCCCACAACAGACACCCTGGAAGGTAAAAGAAGAAGAAGATATTGGATTTATACCCAGCCCTTCACTACCCAAAGGAGTCTCAGGGCGGCTTACAGACTCCTCTCCCTTCCCCTCCCCACAAGAGACACCCTGTGGGGTAAAAGAAGAAGAAGAGATTGGATTTATACCCTGCCCTTCACAACCCAAAGGAGTCTCAGAGCGGCTTACAAACTCCTCTCCCTTCCCCTCCCCACAGCAGACACCCTGTGAGGTAAAAGAAGAAGAAGAAGAGATTTGATTTATACCCTGCCCTTCACTACCCAAAGGAGTCTCAGAGCGGCTTACAAACTCCTTTCCCTTCCCCTTCCACCACTACGCCAAACTGGCGAATACTTTATTAGCTAATAAAGTGAATACTTTAAATCGAGCCTGGTAACCAAGGGGCAGCTAGTGGAGAGTGACTGCAGAATGGGAATAATATGCATGCTCTGTAAATTGCCGGCTTCAGGTTGCGGAATCCCTGGAGATTTTTGGGGGCGGAGCCTGGGGAGGGTGGAGGTTGGGGAAGGAAGGGACCTCAGCAGGGCACAATGCCATAGAGTCCACCTTCAAGAACCGCCATTTTCTCCAGAGGAATGGATCTCTGTAGCATGCAGACTACTCTCAATTCTGGGAGATCTCCAGCCAGTTTGGTGTTGTGGTTAAGTGCGCGGACTCTAATCTGGGAGAACTAGGTTTGATTCCCCACTCCTCCACTTGCAGCTGCTGAATGACCTTGGGCAAGCCGTAGTTCTGTCCAGGGGTCATTTAGTAGAAAAAGAGCTGCAGGAGCTCATTGTCATAACTCAGCGTAACTTCTTTGCGTATGCCACACCCCCTGACATCACCGGAAGTGTGTCAGAAGGTGACACCCACCGCTTAGGCTCCACTGGACTGTTTTGGATTGCTAGCTATTGGGGTGGGGGGGGAACGTGCAGATCTGCCCTCACAGAGGAGGGAGAGCTTGTACCTGAATAAAACTTGGTCTTAAAGGTGCCACTGGACTGTTTTGGAGCTCAACAAAGTTTAACTCTGGGTTTAAACTTTCGTGTGCATGCAGACTTTGTGCACACAAAAACTTATACCCAGAATTAAACTTGGTTGATTTTAAGGTGCCACTGGACTCAGACTTTGTTTTTTTGTTTCCTTTAAGCAGCCTTCTATAGGATTAAGGGTTTCGGTTTCCAACCTGGGCAGACGGATTAGGGACGTAGTGGTTAACTGTACGGACTCTAATCTGGGAAAACCGGGTTTGATTCCCCACTCCTCCACATGCAGCTGCTGAATGACCTCGGGCAAGCCATAGTTCTGTCAGAGCTGTCCTTGAAAGAGCTGTTCTCTCAGAGCTCTCTCAGCCCCACCTGCCTCACTGGGTGTCTGTTATGGGGAAGCGGAAGGAGTTTGTAAGCTGCTCTGAGACTCCGAGTGAAGGGCGAGGTATAAATCCAATTTCTTCTTCTCTTCTTCTTCACCTGGAGACTTAACTAGTACAAAAGATACAAAAGATTAAACCGTGCATAAACAACAAAAAAATATTCAACATTCAATGAGTATAGTAATCTGAACCTATATAAATAGAGTAGTTTTTCGAAAATACAGTATAATAGTCAGAAACTCAAAAATACATGGTCCAAATACAAAAACAGTCCAATTAATCCACCTGTGATACATCATAGTAATTGGTCTTATGTACATGAGGAATGGAAAAGATGCTGTGTGTGATTTAACATTGGAGCTGGGTGGTATGGGTGTTCCACTTTTGAGGAAGCAAGGCGGTACGGCAACTTGAAGCCGGCGGGGATGTGAAGTGGATACTCAGGCGGCGAGACAAGGATTTTGTGAAGAGGAATTATAAATGTCTATTTTTGGACTTTTCACTGTTTGAGGAATCTGGACTATTTCTGAAGGTGGATTAAATAGGACTGTTTTTGTATTTGGACCCTTTATTTTTCAGTTTCTGACTACTATATTGTATTTTTTTAAAAAACTACTCTATTTATATAGGTTCAGATTATTATACTCTTTGAATGCGGAATATTTTTCGTTATTTATGCACGGTTTGATCTTTTGTATCACTTACTCCCTTCCGTGCATCTCTGACCGGAATATTCGGGTTTCTTACCACCTGCACGGAATATTCGGCTTTCTTACCACCTGGAGCCTGCCAACCCGAATATTCGGTCTAGCTCCTGATAGCTCTCTCTTGCCCGCATGTGCAAATTTTTAGCTAACCCAGGCATCACAGTTGAATTAATGGATGTCGGAACTACACAAGGCTGCCAACTTCCAGGTGGCAGTTGGAGATCTGCTTTGGAGGGTCGAATCTATGGCATTATACCCTGTTGAGGTCCATCCCCTTCCTAAATCCTGTCTTCCCCAGGCTCCATACCCGAAATCTCAAGGAATTCCCCAACCCAGAGCTGGCAGCCCTAGAAATACATAAAAGGCACCTTTATGGCTCAGTCCTATCAGTGATTACTCAGAAGGCAGACCGGGTGACTTGGCTTCTGACCGCAGCCTTAGTCACTCCTGGAGACGGGATATAACCCTCCCCCCTTCTCTCAGGAGTCTGGACCAAGGTTATTCCTCCGCTACAACACAAACAGGGGAGGCTGTAGCTCAGTGGCAGAGCCTCTGCTTTGTATGCAGAAGGTGCCAGGTTCAGTCCCCAGCATCTCCAGCTAAAAGGACCAGGCGGTAGGTGACGGGAGAGATCTCTGCCTGAGACCCTGGAGAGCTTCTGCCAGTCAGAGTAGGCAATACTGACCTCGATGGTAGGGTTGCCAGCAATGCTCCCTCTAAGCTGTGGAGTCTCGTGAGCAAGAATTCTACTTTGTAAGCTATGGGCATAAAAAGTTGTGAGTGAACAATTTGGCTATTAGTTTGCTCTGGAGCCATCCTTTCCTGAGCTAAGACAAAAATGCGTGAGCCGGAGGCTAAAAAACGGAGCGGCCACACGAGAGAGATGGAGATGAAAGAGCCTGCCGGCGCTGGGAGTCGCCATGGAAACCAGAGCCTCGTTAATTGCTCCTTGGTACCGAAAGGAATTGGGGGGGGGCATGTTGGCCTGCTCTATTTACCCGGCTAGCGAGTAGGTGGGGTGGCACCCACCCTGGGAAGCAATAGAGGAAATGCGGTCTGACCTGAAGAATAATCAAGCCCCGGGCACGACTTCCTGTCTTGACTTAAGACAATGGGAGGGAGACAAAAGGCCGAGCAGTGGCCGGGAAGAGGGGCCGGGAGGGCTCCAGCCCTTCTCCCATCCATAATGTGTGCCCCCCCTCCCCCTAAGTGCACCCGGAGCCTCTCAGCCCTCAACAATTACGAGGAAAAGTGTTTTTGCTTCTCCGCTCTCTGCCCTGGCCGCTCCCACCCTCCACCCTCCAGCCACCACAGACCGCAACCCAAACGCTGGCCCCTCCGAGGGAGCTGCTATCAATTACCTGCCCACAAAGAGGCCCTGGGCGTCTCCAGGGCTATTGATCCCACTGCCCGAACCAGACCGATTGATCACAAGCCACTGGCCCCTGCTACCAGCAAAGCCCCCTCCCCCTATTGATTCTGTCCCCCGCCCCCACAGGCACTCCGGGAGCAAATAATAGCACTAAATGTTGCTGATCCACCACCTGCTGACTCTCCTCCCCTGGCGACTTGGAATTCCCTGGCCTGTGGACACACTATGGTTGCCAACTCTGGGTTGGGAGATTCCAGGAGATTTGGGGGCAAGAGCCTGAGGATAGGGTTGCCAAGTCCCTGCTGTATCTACAGCGGGAGACTCCAGCTTTGTTCCGGGAGCACTTGCCGCAACCACGTCACCCAGAAGTGACGCAACCACGTCGGGCATGCCGGGGGCGGGGCCACAATCATCCGAGGAAAAACCATAGAGTTTATTGTGAGGATAAAGTGGAGAGGAAAATGCTGTAAACTGCTTGGAGGACCCATTGTGGGGAAAGACGGGGTATAAATGAAGTAAATATAGTTGAAGATGGGGGACAGATAAAAGGTTGTTTGTTGGATAGGGTTGCCAACAGCAGGTTGGGAATACTTGGAGATTTTTGTTGAACAGCCTGGAAGGTGGGGTTTGGGGGAGGGGGGGGACCTCAGCAGAGGATAATGCCACAGAGTCCACCCTCCAAAACATCCGAACATAGGAATAGTGTTGTATTTTTATCTGATGTATTTTAATTGTTTTTGTTTGTATATTATATTTGGTGGAACCCGCCCTGAGCCTGGCTATGCAGGGAGGGCGGGATACAAATCTAATAAAATAAATAAATAAATAAATAACATTTTCTCCAGGGGAAGTGACCAATGTGGAGCCTTGTGAGCAAAAATTCTACTTTGCGAGCTACGGGCGTTAAAGTTGTGAGCGAGCCATTTGGCTGCTGCATAAAATCATTTGCTTTGGAGTCATCCTGTCCTGATCTGGGACAAAAAATGTGTGAGCCAGAGGCTAAAAAACAGTGAGCTAGCTCACACTAACTCAGCTTAGAGGGAACACTGGAATTGACCGCTGTAGTCTGAAGATCTTTGTCATCTGCAGATCTGTTCTAACTCCTGAAGATCTCCAATTTCCCTCTGGGGACTGGAAAGTCTAGGACACACCCATTTATAAGAGGATCCTTTGTACCTGTCATTGTAGCGATTTGGTTTTTGTTTAAGTTTCTAGACCTCATGGTTGCAAAAACACCTTTAATACAGGTTTCGGGGCACTTCCCAGTGCTGGGGGGGGGGGGGGGGGAATCAGAGGGCTGCTGTGCCATGCAAAACTCTGTCCTACTTCCTCCTCGTTTCCTCTTGCCACCCTAAAGCAATGCATTCCCACTGTCAACACCTTTATTATGCGGTCGACAGGCCATTCAGTAATTGTTACCAAAACAAACCAGGGCACTTGCGCATGGTTAGTTAACACAGTCCTTTCCGCATCAGAGATCTAGTCTCAATGGTTATGTTAAAGGAGGCGAAAGTGACTCTTTGAGCAATACGTATATTTTCCCAAGCAAGGAAAAGCGTAACCATGCAATGCTCCCTCTAAGGAGTGGAGTCTTGTGAGCAAAAATTCTACTCTGTGAGCTACTGGCATCAAAGTTGTGAGCGAGCGATTTGGCTACGGCATACATTAGTTTGCCCAGGAGCCATCCTTCCTGAGCTAAGACAAAAATCTGTGAGCTGGAGGCTGAAAAACTCTGAGTTAGCTCACACTAACACAGCTTAGAGGGAGCACTGGTAACCAGCTCTTCTACTGGACGGCCTGGGACCACAGCTAAGAGAGGGGCTTCATTGCTGGCTCTTTAGAGTCACTATAAAACAGAAACACGTGGGGCCCTAGCCTCCGTCATCACAAGGACACAACCGAGCATTCAAAAGGGATTTCCTTGTAAACAAGAGCGATACGTTCTGGATTCTCCAAGATCCCAAAATTTTGCAATATGATTTTTTTTGTTTAGTAGGCCACTTAAAGCATCACAAGATTCCCATCATTCTGAAAGCGGAACGAAAATGTTCTAGCTGCACTTTAGTGGCCTCTGAAACACCCGGGGGGATGGGGAGACTGTAAGTATTAGTGCTGTTATACAGGAATAACAGAGCCCTTGAGAGAGGTAAGAAAGAGAAGCACTGTGTGGGGCCAAGCCACATTTCTGGAGCCCCTCCCCAACTCATGGGGGGGGGGGAGAAGAGTCGTTCTGGCCCAACCGATTGTGCCTAGGGGAACCCCCTACAGATTTCCCGACTTCAGGCAGCAGTGGAAGGGACCCCCTACAGGGGACTGAATTGAACAGGGAGAACAGGAACGAAAGCGGTGACTGATTTGCAGCACTGGAAGGTTGGGATTTTGGTATCCGAGAACTTCTCTCAAGGGGCTTGGTCGAGATCCGGATAGGGCAGGTGAAGGGAAGGGAAAAGCCCCCGCTCCGCAAGAGCTCTTCTCACCTCGGAAGAGTTGACTCGCCCCTCCACGAAGTAGCACTTGGCGACGTTGTGGGTGCAAGCGTGCCTGTATTTACACCAGTGGCAAGGGTAGCGGCTGCTGACGCAGGACAGACACCTGTAGGGGTGAGGGGAATAAAAAATAAATGTTCAAAGAGGGGCGATACACACACCCAACGTCCCCCCCTCCCCCGAATCCTGATCACCGAAGGACACCTAAGCGGCTCCCCCCCCCCATGCCTCTCCCTCCCCAGACCCTTATTTCATTGCCCTCATTCTTGTGCCTGAGGATATGGAACTCATGGGGGGGGGGGAGACAAAGGAGAGAGAGAGAGACTGATTGAATCAGCTCCTGAAGTCCCTGCCAAAGCCATCTGCTGGCTGCGGAGACAAGCCCTGAGGGAATGTTGGCTGAGGCCAACGCCACAAACTGACTGGATGGCGTACGCCTAGATGCCCCCTCGACTGAGATAGGACTCCAACGTTAATCTGAGATTGTATGCCTTTTCCAATTAAAAATAATATCAAAAAAACAATGGCAAACAGCACGTGTGCCAGATCCTGAGACTGAAAAACTGGGCCGCAGAGCGGCCGCTGCACTACCAAGTCACCTCACTCCTTTGGTTTCTAAGAAGACAGCTGACAAGGCCCAAGCCTACCCTATCCACTCGCGCCTCGTGGCCTAAAAAGACCTCGTAACGCCTGATACGACCGACCTGGTTGTGAGAAAGGCAAAACCACTTCTGCTTTCGCTTAGTCATCTCTGTCGCTCGTTCACACAATTACCTCATACCTTCTTGGCCTGACACGGTCCTCCCCCATAGTCCCTTGGTATGACACCCTCAGGCAAAGCCAGCAGTTTTCCTCACAGGGGCCACTTGGCTTAAGTTTGCCCCAGGGCTGTTTTAACACCCCAGTCCCCTGAATCCCGATATAAGTAATAACAAAAGCTGGTCTCTGTACACACATGAAGCTGCCTTATACTGAATCACACCCTTGGTCCATCAGTCAGTATTGTCTACTAAGACTGGCACTGGCTCTCCAGGGGCTCAGGCAGAGAGGTCTTTCCCATCACCCAGTGCCTGGTCTTGTAAAACCAGACGTCTCTTGGGTAGGGCAGAAACACCCAAACACTTTGACCTGCTCCTTCAGGAGATTTGTCCTCCTCCTACACTTTGTTAGTGTTTAGGTGGGTAGCCATGTTGGTCTGAAGCAAAAGAAGAAGAAGAGATTGGATTTATACCCCGCCCTTCACTACCCAAAGGAGTCTCAGAGCGGCTTACAGACTCCTTTCCCTTCCCCTCCCCACAACAGACACCCTGTGAGGTAAAAGAAGCTGAGAGAGCTCTTGACAGAAAGTGCTCTTTTTCAAGAACAGCTCTTCCAGAACTATGGCTTGCCTAAGGTCATCCAGCAGGTGCAAGTGGAGGCGTGGGGACTCAAACCCGGCTTCTCCCAGATTAGTGTCCGTGAACTTAACCACTACACCAAAGAAAACGAAGTCTGAGTCCAGCGGCACCTTTAAGACCAACAAAGCTTAATTCTGGGGATAAGCATTCGTGCGCACGCACACTTCTTCATACTGAACACGCTTTTTTAAAAGTACCTGAACCCAATTAGGAGCGAAAAGGAGAGCTCAAGGAATGAATATTTGGTGGCGTTGGGCTCCAAAGTCGGGACAACATTTGAGGACTGAAGAAGAGGGGCGTCACCAATGTTCCCTCTAAGCTGAGTTAGTGTGAGCTAGCTCACACTAACTCAGCTTAGAGGGAACACTGGGCGTCACCCCGTCATCAACACTCACGTGCGCAGGAGACTGCAGTCGTAGAAGACGAAATTTGTGCTGGCAAATTCCACACCGGTCTCGATCGAGAGAAGCTGGAGTCTAACAGTACGGACGTCGCCTGAAATTGTGGAGTGGGGAGAGGAGAAAACAGCTTCAGTGAGGATGGTCTTCCACAGTCACTTTCTAGAGGAGTCCAAAGTAACCTTTTCTTTATGTTGTCGGAGGCTTTCACGGCCAGAGTTCATGAGCTGTTGTAGGTTTTCCGGGTTGTATGGCCCTGGTCTTGGCGTTGTAGTGCCTGACGTTTCGCCAGCAGCTGTGACTGGCCATCCTCAGAGGTATAACACAGAATGATGGGAGTACTCTCTGTGTCGAGGAGGTTCACATGCAAAAGAACCTCCTCAGGAAAGCTCCTCCATTAGCATGTCACAGCCTTGGGAACTCCTACAAGATAATGACTCAGCCCTACCCCACCTTCCTGAGTAGATATAAATTACCTGCCTACCATTTTCCTTCTCACCTTGACACAGAGAGTACTCCATCTTTCTGTGTTATACCTCTGAGGATGGCCAGTCACAGCTGCTGGCTAACGTCAGGCCCTACAACGCCAAGACCACGGCCACACAGCCTGGAAAATCTACAGCAGTGAATAACCTTTCTCTGTTTGTTTTGCTATATTCGTACCCTGCTGATCTCCTAGGGTTGCCAACTGTTCAGTTCAGTTTATTCGGTATATCACCAGGGTTGCCAACTGAGTTCATGAGGGTGGGCTTTAGGGAGGGGGGGACCTCAGTAGGGTACAATGTCATACAGTCCACCTTCCAGAGCAGCCATTTTCTCCAGAAGAAAAAAAGAATAGATTGGATTTATACCCCACCCTTCCCTACCCGAAGGAGTCTCAGAGTGGCTTACGATCGCCTTCCCCTCCCCACAACAGACCCCCTGTGAGGTAGGTGGGGCTGAGAGAGCTCTTTCGAGGACTGCTGGTGAGAGAACAGCTCTGAGAGGTCACACCAGCGGCTGCATGGGGAGGAGTGGGGAATCAAACCCACTTCTCCCAGATTAGAGTCCATGCTCTTAACCACTACACCAAACTGGCTCTGAGAGAAAGGTGGGGCTGAGAGAGCTCTTTCGAGGACTGCTCATGAAAGAACAGCTCTGAGAGAACTTGTCACTGACCCAAAGTCCCACCAGCAGCTGCATGGGGAGGAGAGGGGAATCAAACCCAGTTCTCCCAGATTAGAGTCCCCGTTCCTAACCATGACACCGAACTGGCTGTGGATAAACGTTTGAAATAAATAATATCTGTGTAGTCTGGAGATCAGTTGAAATTCCAGGGGATCACCAGACCCCACCTGGAGGTTGGCAAACCTATTATCTCCTCAATGAGGGTTTCAAAACAGCTGGCACCATCGCTCTCCCCTCCTCTATTTCACCCTCACAACCACCACCCTTGTGAGCAGGACCACATTATGACTTTCATGGTCCCTGGGCACTTTTGCCTCCGTGGATCCCTTCTTCCATACAAAATATTAAGAATTATGCCTTATGACTGTGTTGGTATAAAGACAAGCATAGTCCCGGCTGGATTATATCCGTCTTTATACCAATGCAGTCCAAATACGTTTTAGACTTGCAGGGGTCTTCGACCCTAAAAGTTCATTTTTTCCTTTGTCTGATTTTAAAAGAACTTAAAACATTTTCTTGGGCCCCTAAAAATGTTGTGCGGCCCAGGCTCTGTGCTTACTGTGCCTAGTGGATAGATCGGCCCTGCCTGCAAGGTAGATTAACAGAAACAAAATACACCGTGGAGAGCACACATTACTCAAGGTCAGATAACACTCAAGTGCTACTTAAAGGCATATGTCTCAAATACAATTAATGAAAGAATCGTGCATAGAGATTAGAATGTGAATCTTTGTATGATCCACATGTACTTATTACATGTTAAAGCGCCGAGGCTTTGAAACAAATACACAAGTCCAAGTATACAGAAAGAAACCTTCCTAGAGCATTTGTTTCAAAGCCTCAGCGCTTTAACAAGTAACACGCCGATCATACAAAGATTTCCATTCTAATCACCTCTATGCATGATTCTTTCATTAAGTGTATTTGAGACATATGCCTTAAGTAGCACTTGAGCGTTATCTAACCTTGAGTAATTTGTGCTCTCCACGGTGTATTTTGTTTTTTGTTATTGTACTGGGTATCTCCATGGTCCCGTTGTATTGAGCGCAAGGTAGAGTAGGCTGAAAGTGACTGGCCCAAGATCACCCAGAGAGCTTCCATGACCGAGCGAGGATTTGAACCCGGGCCTCACAGATCCCAGTCTGATATTTTAACCCGCTACACAACACTGGATTCGCCTCCCCCCCCGCCGCCCTTCAGTTCCCTTATTCATGATATCATTAATATTCATAATCAAAAATATCGTTCTTCTTTTTGCATAACTGGGACTGCTGTTCTCAGGTACACTTAGTCGTTAGTCATTAATAGCGACGGTGACGGAAGTCCGGCATATCTGCAGAGCCAGTGTTCCCTCTAAGCTGAGTGAGTGTGAGCTAGCTCGACATTTTCATTGAGTTATCTACTACAACTCCAAGATCTCTCTTGATCAGTCTCTGCCAGTTCGGACCCCATTAACATGTATTTATAATTAGGACTTTTGGTTCCAATGTGCATCACTTTGCAATTGGCCACATTGAAACCAGTGTTCCCTCTAAGCTGAGTGAGTGTGAGCCAGCTCACAGTTTTTTAGCCTCCGGCTCACACATTTTTATCTTCGCTCACGAAGGGATGGCTCCAGAGGAAATTAATTTATGCAGTAGCCAGATCGCTCGCTCACAACTTTAATGCCAGTAACTCATAAAGTAGAAATTTTGCTCACAGGACTCCACAGCTCAGAGGGAGCATTGCTGCAGACTCTGCCCAAATGTGCCGGTGGGCTGCAGAACCAAGCTTGCGTCACCTTTGCAAGCAAGAAGGAAACAACCAAGGGGCAGCCGGTCGTGGGAATGCCAGTTAGAGGTAGGCTGCCCTCCAGGCGAACCCCCAGAATGACAACTGATCTCCAGGAGACAGAGATCAGTTCCCCTGGAGAAAATGGCTGCTTTGCAGGGTGGACTCGGTGGCATTGTAGCCCACGGAAGCCCCACCTCTCCTCAGGCCCCTCCCTCCACAGGCTCCACCCCCAAAACCTTCAGATATTTCCCAACCAGGACTTGGCAACTCTAGAAAGGATGCCAAATGCTCTCCGGGCCCTAATCCCCATTTATTACCATGACCAGTGCATCTTAGCACCTAGATGGCCCCTTTGAGCCTGCAAAGAACGTCACGTGTGTGAAGTTTTTGCAGTCCTTGCAGACTATCCTGCGAGGTAGGTCAGTATTATTACATGGTGGGCTGAGGCGAGGGTTGCCAGCCTCCAGGTGGGACCTGGAGATCTCCCGCTTTGACAACTGATCTCCAGCTGACAGAGATCAGCTCCCCTGGAGAAAATGGCTGCTTTGGAGGGTGGACTCTGTGGCATCGTACCATGCTGAGGCCCCTCCCCCCAAACCCCGCCCTCTTCCTAGGGCTGCCAGCCTCCAGGCAGGGCCTGGAGATCTCCTGCTTTGACAACTGATCTCCAGCTGACAGAGATCAGCTCCCCTGGAGAAAATGGCTGCTTTGGAGGGTGGACTCTGTGGCATCGTACCATGCTGAGGCCCCTCCCCCCAAACCCCGCCCTCTCCTGGCTCCACCCCCAAAGTCTCCAGGTATTTTCCAACCCAGACCTGGCAACCCTTGCTGAGGCAGAGAGTGAGAGCCTTGCATAAAGGCCTCTGAGTGATTCAGTGGCAAAAACAACTTCCCAACTTGTTGTTCTTCGTGCCACTCCACTCCACTCCACTGGCTCTTCACGCAGATCTTTCCCCCCTCCCCAGCTCCCAGCACTAACCGTGCTCCCCGGGCGGCTCGTCCCGCAAGGTAGGAGAAAGGCAGCGAATTCCTCCATCTATCTGCAGCTGTCCCTCGCTCTCTCCGAGGCTCTCGAAGGAGCAGATCACGCCGGCAGTCAGATCCGGGACATTGTGGACGGTCAGCTGGAGCTGGAAACAGAGCCCAAGACAGGGAAGTCACTGGATTGCTAGGATTCGCACATTGATCTGGAGGAAGGAGTACAAGGTTTCCCTCGCTTGAAAGCCAGTCGAATCCGACTCTAGGGTTGCGGCGCTCATCTCCGTTTCCAAGCCGAAGAGCCAGCGCTGTCTGAAGACGTTTCCATGGTCGTGTGGCCGGCGTGACTCAACGGCGAGGTGCGCGGAACGCTGCCTGTTACCTTTCCACCGAAGCGGTACCTATTTATCTACGTGCAGTTTCTTGCTCTCGAACTGGTAGGTTGGCAGGAGCTCACGCAGCACTCGGGTCTCGAACTGCCAAACTACCGGCCTTCCGGTCTTCAGCTCAGCGTCTTAGCCTCTGAGCCACCGGGCCCCCGCAGGAAGGAGGGCCCTAAATCGGGTCCTACTTGTGCTTTATATTATATGTACTTACAACAATTTAAGGAAATTGATGAATACTGTAGACCTCCGAGACTGCCTTGTTTTACAGCACTAGGAACTCTTTATGTGCTTAGATGAGAGAGGCCTACAGAGGAAGGCTACACGTTTTCATTACGAATAAAGACAAATAAGTCAGTTTGGAGACATTGTTCCGAGAGAGTTCCTGTTTCTGTAAAACAAGGCCGTTTTGGAGGCACTTCTTTCTGGGAGAACCCATCGATGTGCAGTCCTGACGAAGGGATCGCCAACCCATTGAAAACCTGGTGTTTGCCTCAAAAGTCTTAAGGACTGGATTCACTTCCTTCATGGACATTTGTGTTTTTCCAGTTTTGGAACTGAGAAGCCTTTTCCCCCATTTTGGAACAGTGAAGTTTTCCCCCCTGG
>NW_015165325.1:139956-148589 GCF_001447785.1 Gekko japonicus
AAGAAGAAGAAGAAGAAGAAGAAGAAGAAGAAGAAGAAGAAGAAGAAGAAGAAGAAGAAGAAGAAGAAGAAGAAATTGGATTTATACCCCGCCCTTCACTTGGAGTCTCAGAGCGGCTTAGAGTGTGAGATGATGTGAAGGACCTCCGCCTGAGACCCTGGAGAGCTACTTCCAGTCTGAGTAGACAAGACGAAGAAGAGAAGAAGAAGAAGAGATTAAATTTATACCCCGCCCTTCACTTGGAGTCTCAGAGCGGCTTACAAACTCCTTTCCCTTCCCCTCCCCACAACAGACACCCTGTGAGGTGGGTGGGGCTGAGAGAACTCTGACACAAATTGCTCTTTCAGGAACAGCTGTGCCAGAGCTTGTGACTGACCCAAGGTCACATCAGCAGGTGCAAGTGGAGGAGCGGGGAATCAAACCCGGTTCTCCCAGATTAGAGACCCCACACTTAACCATTACACCAAACTGGCTCTCCAAGGGAAAGCACCAGGATTGCCGTCTCTGGGTTTCAAAATTCCTGGAAATTCCTGGAGATAGATCCCCAGGAAGGAGGGAGGAGGATCCTCAGTGGGGGTATTGTACCAGGGTCTATCCAAAGCAGCAATTTTCTCCAGGAGCTCCAACCTCTGCCATCTGGAGATCAGCTGCAATTCCAGGAGATATCCAGACCCCACCTGGAGGTTGGCAACCCTTGGAAAGCTCGAAGTGCTCTGCCTGCAGGAAATCTCATCCAGCAACTCCTCTGACTTCACAAGACGTTATTCCACGGCCCCATTCCAGCATATGTCGCTTTTAACTTGCATTGAGGCAACATATCCATGGCTCTTCTTACGTGAAGAATCCCAGTTGGAAACGAACTCTGGTTAAACACAACATACAAATGCGGTGGCTCAAATGGTTAAGAGGCTGAACTGCAGGCTGTGGAAGGTTGGTAGTTTAGCAGTTCGAGACCCGAGTGTGCCACAGGACGGAGTGAGCTCCCGTCTCTAGTTCCAGCTCCTGCCAACCTAGCAGTTCGAAAGCAAGAATTTGCAAGTAGATAAATAGGTACCACTTCGGTGGGAAGGTAACAGCGTTCCATGCGCCTTGGTGTTCAGTCATGCCAGCCACATGACCATGGAAATGTCTTCGGACAGCGCTGGCTCTTCGGCTTTGAAACGGAGATGAGCACCGCAACCCTAGAGTCGGATTCGACTGGCTTTCGAGCAAGGCAACCTTTACTTTTTAGATCAACTAGAGCTGGCTCCCCACCCCCCCCAAAAAAAACAGAGGTTGATTCTACATTGGCTTTTCCCTCCGTTGTTTTAGCAAACCCACATTGGAACGGAAACTCCCCCTGCAGTGCATTACGCTTTCACTTCCTTCGAGCATCGGGTCTTATGGTAGCCTCCACACTCCGTGCCGCTTTCGCTTCCTTTGAGCATCCGGTTTTATGGTAGCCTCCACACTCAGTGCCACTTTCGCTTCCGTTGAGCATTGGGTCTTATGGTAGCCTCCACACTCAGTGCCGCTTTCGCTTCCTTTGAGCATCCGGTTTTATTGTAGCCTCCACACTCCATGCTGCTTTCACTTCCTTTGAGCATCGGGTCTTATGGTAGCCTCCACACTCCATGCCACTTTCGCTTCCTTTCATCATTGGGTTTTATGGTAGCCTCCACACTCCATGCTGTTTTCGCTTCCTTTGAGCATCGGGTTTTATGGTAGCCTCCACACTCGCCGCTTTCGCTTCCTTTGAGCATTGGGTCTTATGGTAGCCTCCACACTCCGTGCCGCTTTCGCTTCCTTTGAGCATCCGGTTTTATGGTACCTTCTGCATAGAGTTATGGCCATTTTATGGCCATTCAGGAGTGACTTTGAAGTCAGTACAGCACCGGCCTGGAGTATCTGAAATGTGGATTTGAGCTGCACTTTCCCCTCCCAATTGATAAAAACGTGGAGCAAATGTTAGATACAGAATCACGCAGAGATTCTAAACCTCTCTGCTTCAGAATCCTGGTTGTCAGCCGGCGGGGCGGAAAACTAACTCCAGTTAACCCGAACCCTTCCAGCCACAATCAGTTCCTAACCAGGACTGTCCACATGAGAAAGGGTTAGGGGGGAGGGGGCTGGCTCAGCAGCAAGCCATCGCTATGAGCCTCTCGGTTTGACGCCAGTTTGAAATCACGCTTAAAAGCGACCATGCGGGGTGAGAGGCTTCCCTTCAAGAAAGAAGGAAAAGGCTGAGGTTCTTACGGGGCTGGCTTCTGCAGGCGAGCATATAAATACCCATGACCTAACCACCCAGGGAGGGAGGAAAAACAACAAAGAGAGCGGAGGGAACATAAATTCACTCCTGCCAGAGACACACGACAGGCCAGTGGCGGGGAGGGAATCACCACTTATCATTCTGGAAGAGCAGAATTACAACATCGTCCATTAATTAATTCATGCACCTAATAGGATTTATGGCACACGCTCCCGACCTGTGCAACGCACACACACCGGAGGCCTATGATCAGCAGCACAGTCGCCCTCCTGACTTGTCATTTATCACAAGTTCACGTTTCCCTTTCGGCATTTTTTACATTTTGAGAAAATGTTAATTGTATTTATTTATTTAAATCCTTTGATACCCCGCCTTTCTCCCCAGTGGGGGGGGGGAGGAGGAGGAGAAGAAGAAGAAGAAGAGAAGGAGGAGGAGGAGATTGGATTTATGCCCTGCCCTTCACTACCCGAATGAGTCTCAGAGCGGCTTACAAACTCCTTTCCCTCCCCCTCTCCACAACAGATACCCTGTAAGGTGAATGGGGCTGAGAGAGCTCTCTTGAGAACTGCCCTTGGGAGAACAGCTCTGAGAGAACTTGTGACTGGCCCAAGGTCACACCAGCAGCTGCAAGTGGAGGAGTGGGGGATCAAGCCCGGTTCTCCCAGATTAGAGTCTGGCTCTCAAAAGCAGGTTAGCATTGCTCTCCTCTCTTCCGTTTTAGCCTCACAACCTGTGAGGCAGGTTATTTATTTATTTATTTTATGCGATTTTATATCCCACCTGCCTCACGTGCGGGCTTAGGGCGGGTTACAACAAGTGAAACAATAACTATAAGACATGATAAATTCCAATTTAAAATCTGACACCAGTTTAAGAACCTAAAACCTGACGGCAACCCAAAGATTTCATAAGCCCAGAGTACACATTGTACGGAACACCAGGGGGGCAATAGTTTTAAGCAGGTGAGCCAAACCACCGTGAGCCAAACCACCGTCAGCATGAGGCAGATTCGCAAAGGGGAGGCCAATGTAATTGGACATCTGCCGCCTAAACCAAAGGCCTGGCGGAACAACTACGTTTTTCAGGCCCTGCAGAATCATAATCGCCTTTCCCCATATATACCCCAGAGAGCACTATTGTCGGGGTCACAACATCGACTAGTTATTCCAAGCCCCGGGGATGCCAGGCTGGCTGCGGCCAGGGCCTTTTCAGTGGCGGCTCCTCACTGGTGGAATGAGCTCCCGGAGGAGAACAGGGCCCAACGGGATCTTGTGCAGTTCCGCAGGGCCTTGAAGATGGAGCTCTTCCGCCAGGCTTTTAATCAGGAGCCACTACCACCACGACCATCAATGCCCACAATGAACATCTGTGGTGTAAGGCCAGCTGAAGTGACATCGTATTTACCATCTTGTGGAGTCCAGAGACTGAGATCCTTAGGTGCACCTCTACATGGCACCCCATTGCGATCTAATACTGTGAGCACTTTAAATTTTAAATTGTTTAATTATTTAACTGTTTTAATTGTTCAATTGTTTTTAACTGTTTATGATTTTGGCGCACTAGGCCAAACATTGTTAGCCGCCCTGACCCTGCTTGCGGGGAGGGCGGGATAGAAATGGAATAATAAATAAATAAATAAAATAAGTAATAAGTCCCGCAGAGCCCGGATCTCAAGTGGGAGAGGTGTTCCACGAGGCCGGGGCCAGAGCTGAAAAAAGCTCTGTCTCCGGCTGAGGTTAGGCGGATGTCCTTTGGGCCAGGGACTGCCAAAAGACGTTGATCGGATGAATGTTAAGCTCTTCGTGGGAAACATGGTTAGGCTGTGACTGGCCCGAGGTCATCCGGCAACTTTCCGTGGCACAAGTGGGGATTCAAACCCAGGTCTCCTGGATTGTAGTCTGACACACTTAACCACTCAGGGCAGCTGTAATCTGCATAATGTCGTTTCTGCAGAGCATCCCTCAAAAGCAGTTCTCTAGCTTCCAGAAAGCGCTGAAAGGCACAGAGGACCAACATCCCCTTTACTGCCGAAACTGACCAGAGAGCCTGTTTGGCCAATCGGAGAAGGTCTAGCTGAAGAGTTCCCAATCTTGCTGAGCCCTGGGCATTCATGGAATTTTGAGACAGGCTGTGGGGCACCACCAGTGTTCCCTCCAAGCTGAGTTAGCGTGAGCTAGCTCACAGTTTTTTAGCCTCCGGCTCACACATTTTTTGTCTTCGCTCAGGAGGGATGGCTCCAGAGCAAACAAACTTGTGCAGCAGCCAATTCACCTGCTCACAACTTTAATGCCAGTAGCTCACAAAGCAGAATTTTTTGCTCCCAGGACTCCACAGCTTAGAGGGAGCCACAGCACTACAGACTGGCTCCTGTGTGTGGGGGGAGGAGTCAGCCCCCGGCTGAGTGGGGGCCACCCACAAAATATTGGGGAGGGAGAGGGGTGGCCGGGCAGCTGGTCACTCTTGGGGGGTGGGGCTTGGGGGCATCCCCGCCCGCCCCCAGAACACCCTCGCCAAATCCCCCCAGTGGAGAGGCGAAGGAATCTGGCAACCCTATCTCCAGAGGGAACTGATCTCTGTCACCTGGAGATAAGAGGCCAGACTAGCGGCGACTAGGGCTAGGGCTTTTTCAGTGGTGGCTCCTACCTGGTGGAATGAGCTCCCAGAGGAGATCCGGGCCCTGCGGGACCTTGCACAGTTCCGCAGGGCCTGCAAGACGAAGCTCTTCCGCCAGGCGTTTGAGTAGGAGCCGCCACGACTGTTACCATCTGCCCTAGCCCTTATTACCAACTCGCCGTGAGTGCAAAAATGGTGGTACTGCGTGGAGCTGTGGCCACTAAGGATACCATCCTGGTGACGTCATCGGTTCCCGTGTTAGTTGTTGTGGAGAGCACTTATGTTGCACTGAATCTTTTTTAAATGCAGTTTTAATGTTTTATGTATGGGGCATCGCCCTGAGCCCATTCGCAAGGAGAGTGGGTTATAAACTTAAATAAAAATTTAAATAAATAAATAAATAAGTGATAATCCCAGGATACCTCCAGCTGCCACCTGGAGATTGGCAACCCTATAGGATGTTCCATGCAGGCGCTGCCTCCTGGGCTCTTCTGAACTGTCGCAGGCTCTAGTACGGCGCAGGAAACGCAGGACTTGGCTCTCTGATTTTGGGAAGAAGTGGGCAGCACGGCACCCGCAAGCAGCACACTGGGGGTCACCGATTGAGCATGGAGAAGGAATGGGAAGGATCTGGGACTCACCACGATGCTGGGGTCCGTGACGGAGACGTTGTTGGGCTCCACGATCAGCCACACACACTGGCTCAGCGTCGCTGTGAAGCGGTGCAGTTCCGTTGCGCGCGGGCACTCGCTTTCCCAACAACACCTGGGGGCAGAGAAACGACGAATCTGCCTCCCAAGACTGCTCCAGGTGCTCCGGCCTGAGGGCTGCTGGGGGCGGGGCTTGAGTACTCATTACTTGTGGAGCTGAGGCTCAATGTCTCCAGCTGCTCCGCCACCTTCCCTTCTCTTGGCTTGCTCAGGATCCCCGCGGCTGCAGAGAGCCTGAGCAAGCCGGCTGCTGGAGGGATGTGCGTTTGGTTCGTCTGAACCGAATGCACTTGTGAACATGTCCCATTCGGGCCCCTTTCAGGCTCCTGCGGGCCGAATCAGATTCTCTGATCTAATTCGGCTTCCCGCCAAAAGGAGCCGTCGAAATTTGGCAGTGGCCCAAAAAGGGGCGCCCGGCCCCAGGGAAAGCAGGGGGAGGGATTTAAACACCTCCCTGCACCCTCCCCGGCCCTTCCTGGATTGCCCACAGAGGCGAGCAAGCCAGGGAAGGGTGGGGGAGGCTCTAGAAGCTTTCCTCCGCTCGTCCGCCAAAGCGGGCGAGCCGAGGAAAGTACGGGGAGGCATTTAAATGCCTCTCCACTCGCAACCCTTCCCTTCAATGAAGGGAGTGTGCCGCCTTAGTGGTGCGACTGGGGGGGATTTAATCTTTAAACCCCTACCCTTCCTTTCAATGAATTTAATGGATTTAATCTTTAAACCCCCAGTTGCGCCACAGAGGCTGCATGCTCCCTTCATTTCAGGGAGCCTGGGCAAACTGCCTTGAAGGGAAGGCAGTTTAAACTGCCTTCCCTTGGGTTGCCCGGGCACCCTGCAGCTGTAGAGCACCTGGGCAAGCCGACCCTTGGAGGGAAGGGCAGTTTAACTGCCTTCCTTTGGCTTACCAAGGCACCCCCGACCGAATCTGAATCAGCTGGCCGAATGAGCTCCGAATCGGCTTAAGTTGCCGAGAGTGGCATTCGGGGGTCATTCGGCCAGTCGAATCAAATTTGGTCTGATTCAGCCGAACTGAATCAGGCCAATTTTTTTTTTGCACACCCCTACTACTTTCCCTTCCTCTCCCCACTAGACACCCTGTGAGGTAGGTGGGGCTGAGAGAGGTCTCTCTAGGACTGCCTTTGAGAGAACAGCTCTGAGAGAACTTGTGAGTGACCCAAGGTCACACCAGCAGCTGCATGTGGAGGAGTGGGGAATCAAACCCAGTTCTCCCAAATTAGAGTCTGTGCTCCTAACCGCTACACCAGACTGGCTCTCATCCCTCTCCACACACACAGTTGCCAATGGAACAGAGATGCTCGCAGCAGCCTAGGGTCCCCAACATGGCGCCCATGGGCACAAAAGCGCCTGCCAACACCTTCTCCGGCGCCCGCCAGGTGTCAGTGCACAACCTGACACAGTCACCACCCCACACCGCTGTCATCTTTGCAACTGCATTCCGCATTTGACACAAGATGCTTACGAAAGGGCCTTAAGATCATGTAAATCACCAGCCTAACCGAGAGTTCTGTAGAACTTGGAAGCTTGCCCATTGTTTTGTGTTGGTTGCCCTTAAGAAAAGATACGGCACGGCTTTTTCAATTCTGGGTTTTGCTTTGGCCCAACGGACCCCAACCGTGGAAGATCAGGCCCCAAGAAAGCCACGTGAGTGTCTATGTACGCGCATGCACATGATGCAGCAGAGAGGGGAGAAAATCAGTCTGAGGATTGCGAGGCGAGCCTGCGGCTTTCGCTCCCGGGCCCCGGAGGCTTGTTAGCGCTAGATCTGAGGATGCTCGGGGAGCTGGGGACGGAGACGAGCGCTTGAGTCAGAATGAGAAGCAGCCGCACGACGGAGAACCGAAAAAAGGACAAAAAGAAAAGGGGTCTACACAGCCACGATTAGGGGTGCAAGGGGACAGAGGTCGATAGCGGGACACCGATGCAGAGAGCCGGAGGTCGTAGGAGGAATAGTTTCTGCTCGAGAATGTGGGATATCGGGCAGCTCTCCCCTTCTCCCTCCCCTCCACAAAAAGCTAAAGGGAGGAGTGCCACCTCCGGTCTCATTCCCCACCCCCGACCAATATTTTCACATAGTTCTATATTAAGCCAGGAGGTGCCAGCTACTGGTGCCAGGTGCTGAGACAGTGATAGGAGATTGGGAGGGGGGCGCACGGAAAAGAAGAAAAACATCTGCTGGCGGGAGACGCGCGTGTCGGAGGGAGAGAGAGCCGTTCTGTGCCTCTCTGGATCTCTCCCCCTCCCTCCCTCTCAAGCTCCATTCTGCCTCCCTGCTGAGCAGAAAAAGAAGTCTAAGGGAGGAGAAACCCAGCCTTGCGTTCCCAAAGACTTCTCACGGGATCCTCGCCAGGCCCGTAGCTACAGTGGGGCTTCTCGGGGCCCGGCCCCCCAACTCCCAATTTTTAAATTTTATTTCTGGTGCTCACTTGGGGGTGTGTGCGGGTGTGTGTACGAGGGTGACCCCACAATTTATTTAAAGGCCCCCTGAATTAAAGACATCCTGGCAATGGGCCTGATCCTCGCACTCCGTAGTACGTCCGGCGACGGGTTTGGGGAGGGAGAAGAGTCACGAAAACGTGTACCGCCTCCGACTCTCTTTCCCAGCTCTGGGGAATCACGGCTTTCTATCTCCCCCTCGTCCTCCCCACCCCTCTCCCCCCACCCCTCGTTTTCCCTCCCAGCCAGCTCAGTGGCTGGCAGATTTAATAGGATTAAAGCTCCTGCAGAGTCTAGATAAGTGGGGGGGGGGGGAAGCACACAACTGTAGGGAAAAGGAAAAGAGAGGGGATATCACAGTCGGTTGCCTCTCCGGGGCAGGAGATGCATGGGGCTAGGGAAAGGTCAGGCATTCTCTTCTCCGACTTCTCCGAAAGTGGTGTGTGGGCGTGTGTGTGTGTGTGGGGGGAGATCTCACCTGTTGTGCAAGACACACCAGCCACAGTGAGGGTCTCGGGAACCCAGGCACTCTGCGCAAGACAAGTACTGCTCGCAGTTCTCCACGGGAAGCCGCACCACCTGCGAGAAGGCAAAAATTGCCAAAGGCTTTT
>NW_015165325.1:148735-161112 GCF_001447785.1 Gekko japonicus
AGTGGAGATGTGCGGTGAGCGGGGGGAGGCTTTACCTGATGAATTCCTGCCTGCTGTGCAACCGCGAAAAGCGCCGGAAAGGCACCAGAAGTCTGTCGGGGCGGGGGAGTGGCGATTCTACACCTTGCTCGGTTCCAGCCCCGCCGTTGCCAAACCTCCCACAACGTTACGTCCTTGAGAATCCCAGCATCCGTTTCACACAGAGATTTCGCTATCATTTCCGGGGGTGGGTGGGGGCGAAGGGAGACCCCCAGCTTTCACCACCACGAAAAGAAACAGCTTTGGCATCTCCTCACAGTACTAGGTAGGATTGCCAACCTCCAGGTAGCGCCTGGAGATCTCCCGCTCTTACAGTGATCTCCAGATGACCAAAATCACTTCCCCTGGAGAAAATGGCTGCTGTGGAAGATGGATTCCACAGCATTATAGCCTGCTGAGGTGCCTCCCCAATCCTCAGCCTCCCCAGGCTCCACCCGCCAAATCTTCAGGTCTTTCCCAACCCAGAGCTGGCAACCCAAGGACTAGGATCGGTAAGACCCTTCCCAATCCCCCAGGCCCGTAGCTACAGTGGGGCATCTTGGGGCACGGCCCCCTGACTTACTGCCAAGGCCCCCTCTGACTTCCCACCCAGCCCAGGGGTTGTGTGCAGGGGTGTGTGTGGGGTGCCCCCTGACTTATTTAAAGGCCTCCCTGTCATGATCTGGGCTGTGCCACCAGAGGCCTATTAGGCCCAGGGAGCCTGGCTAGCAGAAGGGGAGGCTGGGCCTACAACTCCCAGAAGCCCCTGAGAGGTTTTGGAGCCAAAACTGACCAATAGGAAAAGAGGAGGGCTTGGAATAAAAGATCTGGAGCAACAGGAAAAGCTGTTCTTCTTCCCAGAGGGCAGAGCCAGAAGGAAGGCTGCTGCAGGGAAGAGACCCTCATCCTGAAGGAAGGGTGAGTAGTCTAAGGCCATTGCGGATAGTGAGCTAGGGACAGTATATATTTAGACCCGTTAGGGCATTCGATTTCTTTTCTTTTCACCCACTTACTGTTATTCTGCACCTTGTTGTTTGACCTCCTATACAATAAACTATTTTCATTGTTCACTCTGCCTGGTCCTCATGCCTGTTATTCGGCCAAAAGGGAGGTCTGAAGGTCTTGGGAGGGTGCTCTGGGCCTTCTCAAGGGAGCCTAGAACCAGAGTGGTGGCAGCGTCAGGTGACACCCCACCTGAGTCGTGACACCCCCAATTAAAAAATTCTGGCTAGGGGCCTGCGATCCCCCTCCCCCAACATCCCTTCCTAGTTCCTCAGCCTAGTGACTCCCAACACCGTGCCAAGAACTTCTTCGCCCCTCTCTGCTTAAAGAAGTGTAATAAGCAACAGCTATTCTTCGTCAGGCCTTCACACATTGAAATGTATGCAGAGTCAAATGGCCCCTTTGCCTTGCAAAGTCGAAAAAGCACAGCACCTCCCCAAAAAGCTCGAATGCAGTCGGGTGGCAATTACATTTGGCGGGTTATAGCTGAACGCAGGCTTTGCCAACCCGTGTGTGTGGGGGGCCCCCTCAGACACCCGGCTTTCGTTCCTCAAAGAAGGCAAAGCGCCGGGGTTGACGATCGCCTGAATTCACGGCCTCCCATGCGGAAGGCTCTGCTTCCTGAACCACAGAAATGCGGCCTGCGATGGGAGCAGTGGTTATTCTGGGGGAAAGGAATTCGCCACAGACCCAGCATGTTACGATAGGATATAGGGTTGCCAAGCCCTCCCTGGCCAGTGGTGGGAGGTCGGGTTGCAACCAGTGTTCCCTCTAAGCTGAGCTAGTTCACCGTTTTTTAGCCTCCAGCTCACACATTTTTGTCTCAGCTCAGGGAGGACAGCCCCAGAGCAGACTAATCTGTGCAGTAGCCAAATGGCTCACTCACAACTTTCATGCCAGCAGCTCACCAAGTAGAATTTTTCGCTCACAAGACTCCACAGCTTAGAAGGAGCATTGGTTGCCAGATCCAGTTTGGGAAACTCCTGGAGATTTGGGGGGGTGGAGCTTGGGGGAGGAGAGGGACCTCCGTGGGGGTACAATGCCACAGGGCCCACCCTCCAAAGCATCCGGTTTCTCCAGGGGGACTGATCTCTGTCATCTGGAGAGGAATGGTTGCGAACATGGATGCAATCAGTTCCACCCAATACCCGTAGCCTGATAAACACCAACGAGATGCCCTCAGGAGTTGCCTGGCCATGTAAAGTATGGAAGACGGCTAACAGACTATGAACAGGTTCTGGCAGGTGTGCGGACCTGGTGTTTAAATGGGGGCGGGGGCAAGACACCAGGACCCAAATGCGATTGCGGTGCAGCCTGCCAAACTATTTCCCGTCTGTCACAGGAACAGGGAACGTGAGCATCATGCTTTCCAGAGAGATGTGGCGGAGCTCTCTGAACTCTCCCCAGCTGCGATTGAGTGGACTGAAAACTCAGATATTACTATTTAGGGGGATCGCCCAGTCGGTCTGCATACCCCTTGCATCAAGTTGGTTGCGTGTTTTATATTATTATATGCTTCCCGTGTGTAACTCTGCCAGACAATAAATAAATGAGAGCCCTCTGAAACGGCATTTTCTCCAGGGGTACCTATCTCTCTCATCTGGATTATCAGTTTTAATTCCAGGAGGACTCCAGGACCTGCCTTGAGGTTGGCAACCCAATCTCTACCAGACATGTATCAGGAATTCAGGGCCCTGATTTGAAGGTGGAGGGGGGTTAAGCCTTCCCCGTCCGTGTCCCATTTTCCTGTCCAGATAGAGGAGAAGAAGAGAAGAGATTGGATTCATACCCCGCCCTTCACTACCCGAAGGAGTCTCAGAGCGGCTTACAATCTCCTTTCCCCTCCCCAAAACAGACACTCTGTGAGGTAGGTGGGGCTGAGAGAGCTCTTTCGAGGACTGCCCTTGAGAGAACAGCTCTGAGAGAAATTGTGACTGACCCAAGGTCACACCAGCAGCTGCATGTGGAGGAGTGGGGAATCAAACCTGGTTCTCCCAGATTAGAGTCCGCGCTCCTAACCACCGCACCAGACTGGCTGGGATGCTGGGGATTGAACCCGGGACCTTCTACAGGCCAAATGGATGGGTTAGTTTGTTTGTTACTGTGACCAAAAGCAGCCGACGTGTGCATTTCAGATGGCAGAAATACCACAAAGAGAAAGAGTCAGACTTTCCCTTCTCCAGTGACGTGGCCCAGATCCACAGGACGCTTCCCTCTTCTGCATTTACAACCAAAGACCACATCTGAAGCCCCGGAGTCTGGGAACTCCCAACAAAACATGCTCCTCCAACACAACATGCTCTGAGCAACCCAGACTGTAGCCACTCCCCGGCTGACCTGTCTCTGACTGAGTAAGTAGAGGTGTCGTTGGTCAGGACTCAGGATCATGTCGCGTAGCACAGGCTCTCCGGGCATCACGGGCACGGACTCGTACAGATGAGCCTCATTCGGGTTGTCCACACGCACCTGCGGGATATATCATTGCATGAGCGGCCTGGTTCTCTCCATCTGAGTTACGCAAACTGCCCTTTATTCTTCTCCCCTTGTGAAAATACGTGCTTGAGACACAGTCCCCCACGTGACGGGAAAGGGTGGTGGCGGTGGTAACATACTAGGGGTCGAACGGTAGAAAAGAGCAACACGAAGACTAACATTTGTGGCAGGGGATGAGCTTTTGTGAGTCACTGCTCACTTCTTCACGGGTAGAGTTGTAACTCAAAAAGGTTGGCCAACACGTACGATATGAGGACACCACTGTCGGTCTAGCACTATGTGTCGTAAGCACAAAACCCGGAACCAGAAATATGGGCCAAGCAAACAGTCTGCTGAACGTAGGGTTCCCAGTCTCCAGGTGGGGCCTGGAGATCTCCTGAAATGACAACTAGTCTCCCCTGGAGAAAATGGCTGCTTTGGAGGGTGGACTCTGTGGCATTATACCTGCTGAGGCACTTCCCCTTTTCAAACCCCACACTTCTCAGGCTTCCAATCCCCCAAATATCTAGGAATTCCCGAACTCGGAGTTGTCAACCCTACTTGAATACGTTTATGCTTTTGACTAAAATACAACAGAACGACATTGAATTTTCAAACGATTTCTATCTTCTGTTAACCTAGGGTTGCCAAATCTCTCTTACCTCCTCGGCGGGGGATCCCTGGCCATCTCCCGGAAAACATAGAGTTTTCCCCTCAAATGGCTGTGGCCCCGCCCCAGCGTGCGACATCACATCCGGGTGATGTGCAGGCGGGGGTGGGGTTTCCCCCGGGCCCCGATTCCGCGGGGGCGGAAATCGGGGCTCGAAAGCGGGGGGAAATCCGCCTCCCGGGGGCATTTGACAGCCCTATGTTAACCTAACACCACTAAAAGTTTAAATGAGGCCCCTGAAATAATAACAGGCCTAGGCAAGCTTCTAGGCCTACTTTAGGGTTGCCAAGTCTTACCTTTAGCTGGAGCGGGAGACTCCCGGCTGTTTCCCGGAGCGTGCACGCGTGCCGCAACCACGTCACCCAGACGTGACGTGATCATAGAGTTTTCCCTCGGATGACCGTGGCCCCGCCCCCAGCATGCCCGGCGTGACGTGCACGTCACGTACTTTGGGTGTGGGGTTCCCCCCGGGGCCCAATCCGCCGGCGGCGGGGAATGGGCCTCTGGGGCGGGGGTTTCCCCGCCCCCCGGGGGGACTTGGCAAGCGTAGCCTACTTGGGCCTTCCCTGAATTCCACTCCTGCTCAATAGGGTTGCCAAACTCCTGGAGATTTAGGGGGCTGGAGCTTGGGGAGGCCGGGGTTTGAGAAGGGGAAGGCCCTCGGTGGGGTGTAATGCCACAGAGTCCACACTCCAAAGCAGCCATTTTCTTCAGGAGAACTGGTCTCTGGTAGTCTGGAAGGCAGTCATAATTCCAGGAGATTTCCAGGGCCTACTTGAAGGCTGGCCACCCTGTTAGTTTCAGGGGCATTTTTAATGGGAACCCACAACCACTTTAAACTGGGGACGTGCCACTCAAGGATAGAGCTTAGGGCTGCCAACCTCCAGGCAGTGCCTGGAGTAGGGTTGCCAAGTTGCCTTTTGTATAGCAGGGAAGTCCAGTCTTTGCCCGAAGTGACACAATCACATCGGGCACATTGGGGGCGGGGCCACAATCATCCGAGGGAAAACCATAGTGTTTTCCCTCGGATGATTGTGGCCCCGCCCCCAACGTGATTGCATCACTTCCGGTTGATGTGCTGACGCTGGGCATGTTGCGGGCTTTGGGGGTGGGGTCCCCCCCGGGGCCCAATTCGCCGGTGGCTGGTAACGGGCCTCTCGGGCGGGGGTTTCCCCGCCCCCCGGGGGGACTTGGCAAGCCTATCCTGGAGGCCCCCAAATCATGCCAGGCCCGAGGAACAGTTTGTCAAGAACGTTGCAGAAAGGAAGGAATTCATCATCATGACTTTTTCGTTTCTTTTCGAGTGGGTGCTAAGCATCAAATTCCTCAACAAATCCCTCTCTTGGGAAACCACAGGAGGAGGAACTGCTCTTATTGCCTGAAGGGAGATGTCTGGCCTTTAGTATCACCATTTTGGAGCTGTGGGAAGAGATCCAAATAGGCTTGCTTGCGGAAACCCCCGCCCCAGAGCCCGTTCCCCACTGCTGGCGGATCGGGCCCCAGGGGGAACCCCACCCCCAAAGCACGCAACGTGCACGTCACTCTATGGTTTTCCCTCGGATGGTCGTAGCCCCGCCCCCAGCGTGCCCAGCGTGGTCGCGTCACTTCTGGGAGCTGCACTGGAGTCCCCCGCTCCAGCGCAGCTTCGGACTTGGCAACCCTAGATCCAAAGGGCCAATTTTTGCGGACGTTTAAGGTTCAATTGTGAAAAAAAAGCTGTACACTTGAGACGGTTTTTGTGGGCAACTTATTTTTACCTTCCAATAAACAACACCTGAAGGTCAGTGGGTCACACAAGGGGTGCCCACCAGGGATGCCAAAACTGGGTTGAGAAATTCCTGGAGATTCTGGAGTGAGGTTTGTGGAAGGTAGGGAGACTGGGGAGATGAGGGACCTTGGCAGGGTATAATGCCATGAGGTCCACTCTCAAAAGCGGCAGCCATTTTCTCTGGGGGAACTGACCTTTACAGTTGTAATTCTGAGAGAGCAGTTGTAATTTTGGGAGGTCTCCAGGCCCCACCTGGAGGTTGGCAACCCTAGCACCCACAAACCTGTTGTTGTATACCTCTTAAGATGGCTGTATACCTCTAAATAGGTACTGCTTCGGTGGGAAGGCAACAGTGTTCCGTGCGCCTCGGCATCTAGTCATGCCGGCCACATGACCACGGACAGGGGTCATTTCATAGAAAAAGAGCTAGGGGAACTCATTAGCATAACTCATTAGCATATGCCACACCCCCTGACATCAGGGGCCCGGCGGTGGACCTGCAAGGCCGGCGGGAGTGCGAGGAAGCCCCGCCAAGGCCCTCCCTGGCCCCAGGCAGGCAGGGGTGGGGAGAGACTGGGAGGAAGCAACTTACCCTCCCTCTTCTCCTGCCTCCTCCTGGCTGAATGAGGGCCGGAAGCGGGGCGGCCGGAAGCAGGGGGCGGGGCTTCGTCGTGTGCCCCCCCCGCACCTCCCCCCTGAAATGACCTCTGACCACGGAGAAGTCTTTGGACAGCGCTGGCTCCTCGGCTTGGACACAGAGATGAGCACTGTGCCCTAGAGTCGGATTCGACTGGCTTTCGAGCCAGGGAAACCTTTACCTTTACCTCTTAAGAGTTAGGAAGCAGGGAGGGACGATTTCAAGAGGCGCAGCTTTCTCACCCCAGATGTCAAGCTGCACCTGTTGAAATTCCTCTTCTACACAACTAGGGTCCTGCTCTCCTCTTTTGTGATGAACACCCTAGAGAGGGAAGCAAAAAGGTGGAAGGAGAGCAATTTTTGGATGGGTACCAAGATCCATGGGTCCTAATCCGCTTAAAATGGAAGAGGACTCAATTGCATCAGTTTAATTGCATCAAAGTAATTCCGCTTTTTAAAGCAAATCCGTTTTGCAGCAAAGAGAACTCTTGCTCCGACACGCATCCCGAGCGCGGAAAGCAAGGACTGGTGACGGGCAGCTGGATCCAGGCCCCTCTTTGCCAACACAAAGGCAAGATTGGCGTTCAGAGGGAACAGTGGCGACGACAATGGGACTTAATACTAGAAGACCATGGGGTGGGGTGGGGGTGGATGAGTGAAGCCATTTATCTATTTTTACATTTCCTATTTGATAGGGAGATTTATTTAGTGAAGACTTGCTATGCTGCTCCACTGAAATTTGCTCTTCGCAACTTCGTAATTCTGCTGGGCTTTGCAAATTAAAAATAGTTGTGAGGCTTGGCGACAAAGACACGAATCGCAGAAGCTCATCAACACGGCCTCCGTGCAAAAAGAGGTGTGGTTAGTCTTCCTGCGTTGTTGCAATGTGCTGGATTTTTGGTGGTGGTGGTGGAATGACTGCATTTGCGGTTTAAGATTTGGACAGTTCCATTATATTTTTTCATCTTTCAGATATTCGGAAAAACTTACGCATTATGATTCCTGGTATTGGCCGTTCTTAAAGTGTAAAGAAGAACCTAAAATGACGATTGCTAGGTTTGATCTATAGGAGCTCAGCATGTTCAAAAATATGCAAAGAGGGAGCTCTGTCCCTTCAGCCTGACATACATCCCTTAGTGTAGGGGTGTCAAACATGTGGCCCGGGGGCCAGATCAGCCCCCCCACCCCCAGGGCTTCTATCAGGCCCGCAGTGGAACCGGCGATCTCCTGCTTCCAATTCTGCTGCTGCATCATAGCTTGCTTCACCAGACTCTCTTAATCTCTCAGCCATTTCAAGTTTTAACCTGAATCCTAGACTCAGAACTCTGAGCATGAGATTTCGGTGGTGAATGTCAATAAATCAAAAGTAGGTTTTGCAGCTTACAGAGCTAATGTTTTAAGCATGCTTTTATTTTAAGTTAAAAAAAATGGTGTTTGTGTCCTTTCTAAAGTTTCTATCTCTGCTACCTAGCATTACATTTCATGATACACGTGGCCCGGCCCAAGAAGGTCTCATTTATGTCAGTTCCGGCCCTCCTAACAAATGACTTCGGCACCCCTGCCTTAGTGTTCCCTGGCTTCTCTCTTCCCAAACCCCTTTCAAGACTGTCTCTCCCTGTCTGTCTGCAACCAAACAGTACCTCCCTCCCTTGCTAGAGGAGAACTGAAGAGAAGGAAAGGGAACATCTCCTGCAGCCTGCCCTAAATTCTCTTCTTACAGCCCTGCTACGCAGGCCAGAACTATGAAACGGGACTGCTAAAACCTATGCAAATTATAGGTTTTCTTCATATGACTCCGGCTGGGAGGAAGGAGGGCAGAGATTCTATCAGTCAGCCATAATCCAGATTGGCGCCGTTATACCACAAACATAAAAACAAGAACTAGAAATATGCACAGAACAGAGCTAACAACTCTACGGGCTAGCTGATGTGGCCCATTTATATACTTTTCATTAAAATAAAGAGTAAAATTTAAATTTTCTAAAATATTTTGATTGTTTTCTGTCGGTTAACCGAAATTAAAAGAAACGGAAGGTCAGCCCAATCTTGTCAGATCTCGGAAGCGAAGCAGGCTCAGGCCTAACTAGTATTTGGATGGGAGACCATCAAGGAATACCAGGGTTGTGACGCGGGGGCAAAGCACCTCTGAAACGTCTCTTGCCTTAAAAAAAACAACCCACGGGGTCGCCATAAATCAGCTGTGACTCAACCGCAATAACAATGGCTAAAAACTGAATACAAAGTTAAATGAGACCCCAAGATGAGGCAAGCCGGGCCTACCCTTCAACATAATCAAGCATGGGTGCCTATCTAACTGCCACTCCTGAGGGAGGGAAAACAGAGAGTGCACGCAGAGGGGAGAAACAGTAGAAAAAATTACTTCTTTCTCCAATTTCATTAGGGTGGCCAATTTCATTAGGGTCCGGAAAATATCCGGAGATCTGAGGGTACAGTCCGGCAGAGTAGGGTTTAGGGAGGGGGGTGCCTCGGCGGGGTTTAATGCCATGCAGTCCATCTTCCAAACAGCCATTTTCTCCAGAAGTGGGAAAAGTGTTTAAAATAAATGATTTAGAGGAGAGAGAGAGAAGAGATTGGATTTACGCCCCGCCCTTCACTCAGAGTGGCTTACAAACTCCTTTCCCGTCCCCTCCCCACAACAGACGCCCTGTGAAGTAGGTGGGGCTGAGAGAGCTCTTTCAAGAACCACTCTTTCAAGAACAGCTCAGACAGAACTACGGCTTGCCCAAGGTCATCCAGCAGCTGCGAGTGGAGGAGTGGGGAATCAAACCCAGTTCTCCCAGATTAGAGTCCGCGCACTTGACCACTACCCCAAACTGGCGTAGGTAGTCTAGAAATCAGCGGTAGTTCCAGGAGACCTCCAGCCCCCACCTGCAGGTTGGCAACCCTACGCTTCATGAACCTCAACAATCTCGCCTAGCTACAAGTTCCAAATCCACATTGAGAAAGGCTCTTTTGAGTCTGCCAAGAAATTAGTCTCCCTATGACAGGAGCAGGCTTTGCCACCTCTAGGTTAGGAAATTCCTGGAGATGTGTGTTTGTGGGGGTAAGGCCTGGGGACCTCAGTGGGGTATAATGCCTCAGAGTCCACCGCCCAAAGCAGCCATTTTCTCCAGGGGGGACCCATCTCTGTTGTCTGGAGACCAGCGGTAATTCCAGAATATTCTCCAGGCCCTAGACAATAGGTGGATATCAGGGAATGGCTCCTTTGTGCTCCAATTCACTCCTCCATAGCAGCCACTGAGAGGATGAGGTGGAATTAGGGTTCCCAGCTCCGGGTGGGGAAATACCTGGAGATTTTGGGGGTGGCACCTAAATTGGCCAGCTTTGGGTTAGGAAATATGTGGAGGTTTTGCAGGCAGAGCCTGAAGAGGGTGGGGTACAAGGAGGGACTTCAGTGGGGTCTCCGGGTGGGGAAATACCTGGAGATTTTGGGGGTGGCACCTAAATTGGCCAGCTTTGGGTTAGGAAATATGTGGAGGTTTTGCAGGCAGAGCCTGAAGAGGGTGGGGTACAAGGAGGGACTTCAGTGGGGTGTAATGCCCTAGAGCAGGGGTGTCAAACATGCGGCCTGAGGGCCGGATCAGGCCCCCAGATGGCTTCCATCAGGCCCGCAGTGGAACTGGCCATCTCCTCCTTCCTGTTCTGCTGCTGCATCATAGCTTGCTTCACCAGACTCTCTTAATCTCTCAGCCATTTCATGTTTTAACCTGGGTCCTAGACTCAGAACTCTGAGCATGAGATTTCTGTGGTGGACGTCGATAAATAAAAAGTAGGTTTGCAGCTTACAGATACACACCTGAACAGCATACTCAAGATCGCAACAGCACAGACATTTTGATGCAATAATTCAGAGCAAGAGGTACATTTAGAGGCACTAATCCTCTGAATCCAGGGGTCATTTCCTACAGGAGCGCACAGGAGCAGAGCTCGGGTAGTAAGGAGCCCAGGGGGCGGGCACATCCAACAAGCCCCGCCCCCTGCTCCCAGCAGCCCTCAGTCAGAGCAAGAAGCAGCCAGGTAAATTACAGAGGCCCCCCCCCGGTCCAAAACAGTCCAGTGGTACCTTTAAGACCAGAGTTTATTCAGGTACAAGCTCTCCCTCCTCTGTGAGGACAGATCTGCAGGTTCCACCCCCACCCCAACAGCTAGCAATCTAAAAGAGTCCAGTGGAGACTGAGCGGTGGGTGTTGCCTTCTGACATACTTCCAGTGATGTCAGGGGGTGTGGCATATACAAATAAGTTATGCTAATAAGTTATGCTAATGAGCTCCTGCACCTCTTTTTCTACAAAATGACCCCTGGTAATCCCCAAAGAGCGCCAGCCACCAGCTGGAGGTTGGCGCCCCGAGGTGGAACCCAGAATTGATCTGTGTTCCTTTTCCCTCATCTTCGTGAGGAAGGTATCTACAGCGGGAAGGGCACCAACACACAAGCGCATGCCGCCCCAAAGAGAAAGCTCAAAGGGTCTTTCTTCTGGGCCAACAAAGCCCCATTGAACCTCCCCCACAAAGCAACCGGGCCCTGGGGGTCAGTCCCGTTGCAGTGCAAGGGACTGAACTATAAAGTGCACCCCCTTCCCTGCTCCACACGGGTGGGATAATGGTCCTTTTGAGAGCCGGTGGAGGGAACAGGCGGGTCACCGCATTTCCCTCTCTGCCCCTCCAGGGGGGTCACCCCGGGGTGAGTCTCCTGGCGATGAGGCAACAAGGCAATTAGTGTAGTCCGAAGATCTGGGAACTGCCAAGACAGACGGGCCGGCTACCTCCCTGCCTCCTGCCGCCCTAATTGAATCACCACCGCTTCAGCAAGAGGAACAGAAGGGGGTCACGACCTCCCCTCATGCCCCCTGCCAGGGGTTCAAGAGTTTAAACAGCATTTCTCTTCTCCGGCTCCTCTCCTCCCCCCCCGGCCCCCCCACAATGCCACAGCTGTAACTAAATTCCATGCGGGCCCCCAAGACCAGACACCACGGGGATCTCCTGGGATCTCCCCTGCCCCCCCCTCCATACACACATGCTCAGTTTTGTTACACACATGCTCAGTTTTTGTTGGGGGGGGGAGGATTAGGTGGCCATTGGATTGCTTTCCTTACTCTCCTGAAAAAAACCCCAAGCCCGATCAAGAAGAACCTAAATAAACAGCCTAAATTCCACACTCCGCCCCAGAGAGAGAAACAGCTGAACCGAATCATCGCATCTTGAGCCTCAAACGCATCAGCCAAGAGAAACTGAACCCGAGGCTCCGATTCAATCAGCACTTCGCTTCCCAAACCCAAAATTATAGGGCCCGAGCCTGTGTGAAGTCATACCCCGATGGTTCACCCAAATCCGACACGCTTTGCGCGGAGAGTGAAGGCGTTATCCGCCAGTAATGTTTTGACCCCACCCTTTCTCCAAGAAGCTCAGGGTGGTGTACCGGGCTCTACCCTTTCTTTTTGCCACCCGCAACAACCCTACGAGGTAGGCCTGATAGAAAGTGACTGGCCCAAAGTGGCCCAGGTGGAAGCCGGAGTGTAATCTAGCAGGTTCCCAGGGTTTTTATTTAACACCCACTTTAATTCTGGGAAGGGACTAGGCCCAGTGGTGTCAAACTCATTTGTTACGAGGGCCGGATCTAGGGTTGCCAAATGGCACTCACCTCCTTGGTGGGGGACTCTTGGGCAGCTCCCGGTGCGCGCGCAAAGCACACACGCGCCGCATCTACGTCACCCGGATGTGACGTCATGATGCCGGGCACGCTGGGGGTGGGGCCACAGCCATTTGAGGGGAAAACATAGAGTTTTCCCCTCAA
>NW_015165325.1:161884-163556 GCF_001447785.1 Gekko japonicus
ATGTATTTTGTTAGTCTTTAAGGTGCTACTGGGCTCTTGCTCTTTTCTGCAGTTAATGATATTATTTTATACTCAAAATACTAACACGCTTAAAACATTAACACCCTTACAGTATTTCCTTAAAGTATCTCCCTGACGCCCGCCCCCCCACTAGGGCTGACAAGTCCCCCTAGGGGGCGGGGAAACCCCCGCCCCAGAGGCCCATTCCCCGCGCCGGTGGATCGGGCCCCGGGGGGAACCCCACCCTGGCGTGTGTGTCACCAGGAAGTGACGTTATGACGCCGGGCACGCTGGGGACAGGGCCACGACCATCCGAGGGGGAACCGCTATGTTTCCCCTTGGATGGTCATGGCCCCGCCCCCAGTGTGCACGGCGTCATAATGTCACTTCCTGGTGACATGTGTGCGGCGCGCACACACAGGACGCCAGACGGGAGTCCCCCGCTCCCAACGATTTTCGACTAGGCAACCCTACCTCCCACTTCCAGCGCCCATTACTCATTAGCACTGGGACAGTATTCAGGGACATAACGAACAGCCACAGTCATCTGGCAATGAAGGCTCACGGGCTGGCCCGGTTTTGGCCCACGGGCCATATGTTTGACACCCCTGGACTAGGCTGTCCTGTGATCTGAGACTCTCTTCCTGTGGCCCACTACAAGGGAGGGACCCAGCACCTTAACAGATTCTGGGGCCGGCCCAGTCACACAAACATGGAATTAAAAAGATGGAAGAGGCGTAAAGACCATCCAGTCCATCACGATGCACTATGCAGGATGACCTGAAATATCCCTGACAAAGAAAAGTCCGGCCTCCACTTCAACACCTCCAAAGAGGGAGAACCCGCAATATCCCCTGGGCAATCGATTCTACCACGGAACAGCAATTATTGTTAAAGAATTTTCCCTAGCGTCCAGCTGCTATCTCCCAACCCGTAATTTAAACCCATTATTATGAGTCTTATTGCCACACCACCAAATGGAATAACACCCTACCCTCCTAGACAAGAGTCCCAGGTGCACACAGGCGTGCCAAACTCCAGGTGGCACCTGGAGTTCTCCCACTGTTATAATCAATCTCCGGTTGACCAATATCAATTCCCCTGGAGAAAATGGCTGCTTTGGAGACGGGACTCTATAACATTATACCCTGCTGAGGTGCCCTCCCCTCCCCAAACCCCACCCTCCCCAAGGCTCCACCCCCAAAATCTCCTGGTATTTCCCAACCCAGAGCTGACAACTCTAGGTGCACACCAAACAGAGGCCTTGTGAGAACTGGAGAGCCAGGGCGACGTACCGGTTGAGAGTAGAGAAGAAGAAGAAGAAGAAGAAGAGATTGGATTTATACCCCGCCCTTCACTTGGGAGTCTCAGAGCGGCTTACAAACTCCTTTCCCTTCCCCTCCCCACAACAGACACCCTGTGAGGTGGGTGGGGCTGAGAGAGCTCTGACACAAACGGCTCTTTTTCAAGGACAGCTGTGCCAGAGCTTGTGACTGACCCAAGGTCACATCAGCAGGTGCAAGTGGAGGAGTGGGGAATCAAACCCGGTTCTCCCAGATTAGAGTCCACACACTTAACCACTGCACCAAACTGGCTCTCGGACTGGTATTGAGGAGAGCTGGGTTCGAATCCCCACTCATGCTGCGGAAGCCGGCTAGGTGACCTCGAGCCA
>NW_015165325.1:164489-165994 GCF_001447785.1 Gekko japonicus
ATTCTCTGACAACATTATCCATAATAACCTTGCCCCGATAGCTGAACCCACATCCATTCTGAGGGGTGGGATGGGGCACAAGTTTTATCCAGGAGGAGGAGGAGATTGGATTTATACCCCGCCCTTCACTACCCAAAGGTGTCTCAGATCGGCTTACAAACTCCTTTCCCTTCCCCTCCCCACCACAGGCACCCTGCGACGTAGGTGGGGCTGAGAGAGCTCTGACAGAAACGGCTCTTTTTTTCAAGAACAGCTCTTGCCAGAACTACGGCTTGCCCAAGGTCATCCAGCCAGGTGCAAGTGGAGGAGTGGGGAATCAAGCCCGCTTCTCCCAGATTGGAGTCCGCGCACTAAACCACTACACCAAACTGGCTGTAGTGGTTAAGTCCACCCCCTATGCTAGCACAAGCCTGCCCCCCCCCCAAGGTCGCCCAGCAGGATTGGAGGAGGGGCGCGCCAGCACACTGGCTGCCCAGTTAACATTTAATGCAACGATATCAGTTGGGCGCAAACTTCTGCAGAGTGGTAACTAATGGTGATTGGGGGGAACCGCCAGTAACGAGGCTCTCTCTCCAATCCTTGACACACAGCAGGCACGGCTTATTGGGGGGGGGGGGGGGGGGAGGCCCAGGCTGACTGGATCTCGTCAGATCTCGGAAGCGAAGCAGGGCCGGACCTGGCTAGTCTTTGGATGGGAGACCTCCAGGGAATACCAGGGTCGTGGCGCAGAGGTGGCTGATGGCAAAAGCCACCTCTGGACGTCCCCTTGCCTTCAAGCCCCACTAGGGGCGGCCAGAAGTCAGCTTGACTCGAGGGCAAAAAAAAAAAAAAAGAACAAAAAAGGAAAAAGAGAGGGCGTCTCATAGCCTGTTCAGAAATACCCGCTCCCCAAAACTCTCCAGTGGAGTATTTAGAAGAAGACTTGGTTTTGTATACCATGCTTTTCTCTACCCGAAGAAGACTCAAACCCAGGGGTCATTTCCTGCAGGAGCTGCACAGGAGCGGAGCTCCGGCAGTAAAGAGCCCAGGGGGCGGGCACATGCAACAAGCCCCGCCCCCTGCTCCCAGCAGCCCTCAGTCAGAGCAAGAAGCAGCCAGGTAAGCTGCAGAGCCCCCCCCGGCCCCCTGGTCCAAAACAGTCCAGTGGCACCTTTAAGACCAGGTTTTATTCAGGTACCAGCTCTCCCTCCTCTGCAAGAGCCCCTGTCACCCCCCCCCCCCCAAATAGCTAGCCATCCAAAACAGTCAAGTGGAGCCGGAGCGGTGGGTGTTGCCTTCTGACACACTTTCGGTGATGTCAGTGGGTGTGGCATATGCAAATACGTTATGCTAATGAGGTATGCTAATGAGCTCCTGCACCTCTTTTTCTACGAAATTACCCCTGCTTACAACCAATGCTCCCTTCTAAGCTGTGGAGTCTTCTGAGCAGAAATTCTACTTTGTGAGCTGCTGGCATTAAAGCTGTGAGCGAGTGATTGGGCTGCTGCATGAATTAGTTTGCTCTG
>NW_015165325.1:167079-182394 GCF_001447785.1 Gekko japonicus
CCATCCAAATACTAGCCTGACCCTGCTTAGCTTCCGAGAGCTGATGAGATTCGACTAGCCCAGGCTATCCAAGTTGGGGCAGCCTGACATTTAGGGAGGGAGGAATCATAATTTGTCATGCTGCCCTGACTTGGATAGCCCAGGCTAGCCTGATCTCGTCAGATATCAGAAGCTCAGCAGGGTGAGCCCTGGTTAGTCCTCGGAGGAGAGACCACCAAGGAATTCCAGGGTTGCTATGCAGAGGCAGGCAATGGCAAACCACCTCTGCTCATCTCTTGCCTTGACCTGGATGGCCCAGGCTAGCCCAGTCTTATCAGATCTTGGAAGCTAAGCAGGGTCAGCCCCTGGTTAATACCTGGATGGGAGACCACCAAGGAAGACCAGGGTTGCTATGCAGAGGCAGGCAACGGCGAACCGCCTCTGCTCATCTCTTGTCTTGAAACCCTACGGGGTCGCCGTACGTCGGCTGTGACCTCACGGCACATTCCCCCACCATCTGCTCACTCTGAGCCACAACACCACACGAGAGAGGTTTACATGCTCTGGACCTCTCCCTGTCTCCCACAAGCATGCCTAGAGGCGTCGTGTGGGGCAGGCTGAAGGTTTCCCCGTGGGGCATGGCCTAATTCCGGAGCATACAACTCCTAGCCTCGAAGGAACGCTGGCACTTTCCCACCCAGCCCATAGCACAGCAAACAGGACGTGCGCATTTAGTGTGAGATCCATTGCAAACAAATACACCAAGGTTTAAGATTTCTTGGAAATCATGTTCCCCACTCCGGCTATGTGGGGTTCAACTCTGGGAATTCGGGAAAGTACGATCATAGACGCTGGTTTCTTTCACCGAAACGTGCAGAGAACAATACAGGCTCAGGAAAAGCATTTTGTGGTTCCAGAACGTGGCGCTTCTTAGCAAAACGCTCCAGAGTAAGCCCCGCCTGAAATGAAGCGTCCAAACCAAGCCTTCTGTCTCGCAAAGATCGATTGGGGGTTTGTTAGTCTAGCGGGACAACTGCATTTCATTCCGCTCGGGGAGGGTCAAAGGGTAGCATATTATCCTGGTAAGAAAAAAGGGTTTCGGGAGAAAACGGCAGCAATGGCCCAGGGGTGCTGGTGGAATAGTCGCTTTTCAGGAAATACTTCTAGACCAATGAATTAATATTCCACAGACCCGGCTCAGATTAGAATACAATCACTGAAGGGGGTCAGGAGGGATCGATAAGCAATGCATTTGCAGGCACAGGTGGGGCTGACGGGGGGGGACAAGGGGGGAGTAAATGCCTTTCTAAAGGGGAATATAAAAGCTCTCTCCCTTGTTGGCGTAGTGCCACCGGGGGCATTTCCGAACATTCGTGGTGAGAACGGCTGTTGCCGAACGAGTAAGAGAATTTCTGGCACGAACCGGAAAGGGAGGCTCCCGCCCCAAAAGGCTGCTTTTGCCCCCGGCACCAATTTATATTTAACCCGGCATCACCGTTGGGCCCAAAACGATGCTACGGGGAGACGTGAAACCCTTCGCCACCACCTAAGGAGCACGTAGAAAGACTTCTCCATTTTCAATTCCCCACAGCAAGGGACGGGCGGACATAAAACCACAAAGCCCGTAAAATCTGACCCTCCGCACCTTCGGCTACCGGCTTCACCCTCCCGTGCCCGAGAAGAACGTCTCACCTTCTTGAGATTACCCGTGCGAGTGCCGATGAACACAACCGAGTGGCCGCGGTAGGTGTAGGCGGCGACGCTGGCCATGCCCTCGGTCTTCTCTTCCAGCAGGGGGCGCCCTTCGATGACCTGCAGCCCCCCTAAGGGCTGGTTGAGCACCAGCCCACAGAAATTCCCATTGATCTGCATGGGCTGGGAAGGAGGAGAGACGGAGAGGAAAGGGGGTAAAGGTCAGGATCAAAAGGGATCGAGTTCCCTCTCTCTGGGTTACGAAGACAGCCCTTGAGGACATCGTGTCCCCAGACCACACAAACTCTACTGGGGTGTTCTCCCCCCACCCTGGCCCATAGCTACAGTGGGACAGCGTCCTTAAAGGACCAGCCCCACAAGATCTCCTTCTGAAAACGGTAAGGGATTTCATTGCTTTAGGCAGGGGAAAAGGGGGGGGGGGCTGTTTTGGCATTTCATTTATATCTGGGATGGCTGCTGTGAGGGGGGGTATCTATGCTGCTTTTAATTTAATTTATTATTAGCATTCTTGTCTTTGTTATTACTAAAAACTCCTTCTGAAAACGGTAAGGGATTTCATTGCTTTAGGCAGGGGAAAGGGAGGGGCTGCTTTGGCATTTCATTTATATCTGGGGTGGCTGCTGTGAGGGGGGGGGTATCTGTGCTGCTCTTAATTTAATTTATTATTAGCATTCTTGTCTTTGTTATTACTAAAAAGTACAGTTGTTTAGAGACAGATAGAAAGATAATGGCAGCCCCACCAGAAAAAAATTTTTGCCCCACAAACCATGAAAACCTGGCTATCGGCCTGCTCCCCCCTGCTAATGTCAAGTATGAGGAGGGCAGGTGTGTCATAGTTTTGACCACAGCATCCAAAACAAGAAGAGGAGAAGAGGAGACTGGATTTATACCCGGCCCTTCACTACCCGAAGGTGTCTCAGACCGGCTTACAATCTCCTTTCCCTTCCCTTTCCCCTCCCCACAACAGACACCCTGTGAGGTAGGTGGGGCCTGAGAGAGCTCTGACAGAAGCTGCTCTTTTTCAAGGACAGCTCTTGTCAGAACTATGGCTTGCCCAAGGTCATCCAGCCAGGTGCGAGTGGAGGAGTGGGGAATCAAACCTGGTTCTCCCAGATTAGAGTTCGCACACTTATCCACTACACCAAACCACTACACCAAAACAAGGAACAGCGGGCAGGATTTGAGGGTCTTGAGGTATAGAGATCTGGTTCCAACTGTCGGAAGAATGGAAACCAGCGAGTAGAAATCAGCTGGGCCCTTTTAAGTTGCCAGAAAACCTTCTAGGGGGCCTACAGACCTGGGATCAAGCAGCTCCCGACGTCACTGTTACAGAGGCCCAGAGCTGAGTGATACAGGCTTTGCCCAAAAGGCCCAGGTCACTCACCTCAGCTTCCCTCAGGGCTGTTTTAACATCCTAGCCTACCCTTGGAAACCGCGAGGGGACAGAGACGTCATACCGTGTTGATGCAGGGCAGCTCTTTGTTCAGAAGCCACGGCAGAGAGAGGCGTCCTTCGCCCCGGTAGCAGGACTGGATGCGCTCCCGGATGCGTTGGTTGACCTCGTCCAGCGTGAAGAGGCAGAGGAGGCTCTCGCGGGGCGGGGCGGCCCGGTTCTTCTGGCCTTGCGAGAAGGCAGCGTAGAGTACGTCCTGCCCCTCAGCGATGCCCAGGGAGCGGGCCAGCTGGCGGCCCGCTTTGGCCAACTGGGCGGCCTGCACGAGGCGATATTCCACACCGTCCTTGGAGCAGCCCAGGGGGAACTCCACGTAAGAGTAGAACTCCGTGTCGTTGGCACACAGGCGCACGATTTTGGAGGAGAAGAACCGCTCCCCGCCAGACACTCCGGGGCCCACCGGTCCACCCGCCGGCTCTAGGGGGGTCTGGGCCGTGTCCAGCTGCAAGGTCAGGAAATACACAAAGCCTCCGGACACAAATGCGGACACGTAGTAGATGTCGAAGGCCGGGTAGAGCGAGAGGGTGTCCGAAGGCACCTTGATTTGGGAGGAAACAAACTCATCCTGATAAATGAGGCTGAACATCTCGGGGCTGGTGGCGTCGGGGGTCAAGCGCCGGCTGGAGAGGGTGGGGAAGTATTCGGAGCGGCCTCCAATGGATGTGCCCACGAAGAAGCGGCTGGGCTGCCCAGGTTTTTCCACGATCACGCCAACCATGGCGTCTGGCTCACGCCCACCAGAAAGGTAGTGTTCCTTCCGCTGGTGTGGCTCACCCAGTTTGGCCAAATCGTCGAGGCGCAAGAGCTGGCACACTCCCTGCCAGATGCTGCCACACGCAACCAGCCGGCCGCCAGCGTAGTCAATCAGCAGTAACTTATTGACGTTATCGGCAGGGGAGAGCTGGTGGGCGCAGACCCGCACGCCCGGTGGAGGGTAGCAACGGGGGTCATCGGGCACCGGGCCTGTGGTATGAGTCCGCAGCTGGGTCAGGTTGGCTGAGAGCTTGTAGACACGGTTGATGGCACCAAGGTAGACCTCGCCTGAGTCATGGTGAACCGCCAGGTGGGTGAGGGCTGCGTCTGAGACGGTGAATACAGCACGGGCAGGTAGGCCACCTGGTACGGGCGGCAACGAGGAGAGGAGGACCGCAGCGATGGTGGAGACAGCGAGCGGCAGTTGCCACATGATCACCAGGGAGTCGCCTGGGGTCAGGCCGGGCCAGACGCAGGCAGTTCATCCAGCCTGCAAAGAAGAGAAACGCAGAAAGGTGACTCGGGGACATTCTAAGCCTTGCATGATAAAAAGGCAAACCATTTTGAAGAAGAGATTGGATTTAGACCCCACCCTTCACTCGGCGTCTCAGAGCAGCTTACAAACCCCTTTCCCTTCCCCTTCCCACAACAGACACCCTGTGAGGTAAAAGAAAAAGAAGAGGAGGAGGAGATTGAATTTATACCCCGCCCTTCACTAACCGAAGGAGTCTCAGAGTGGCTTACAGACTCCTTTCCCTTCCCTTCCCCTCCCCACAACAGACACCCTGTGAAGTAAAAGAAGAAGAGATTGGATTTATACCCTGCCCTTCACTACCCGAAGGAGTCTCAGAGCGGCTTACAAACTCCTTTCCCTTCCCCTCCCCACAACAGACATCCTGTGAGGTAAAAGAAGAAGAAGAAGAGATTGGATTTATATCCTGCCCTTCACTACCCGAAGGAGTCTCAGAGCGGCTTACGGACTCCTTTCCCTTCCCTTCCCCTCCCCACAACAGACACCCTGTGAGGTAAAAGAAGAAGAAGAGATTGGATTTATACCCCGCCCTTCACTATCCAAAGGTGTCTCAGAGCGGCTCACAAACTCCTTTCCCTTGCCCTCCCCACAAGAGACACCTTGTGAGGTAAAAGAAGAGATTGGATTTATAACCCCCGCCCTTCACTACCCAAAGGACTCTCAGAGCATCCTACAAACTCCTTTCCCTTCCCCTCCCCACAACAGACACCCTGTGAGGCAGGTGGGGCTGAGAGAGCTCTTTCCAGAACTGTCCTTGAGAGAACAGCTCTGACAGAACGATGACTTTCCCAAGGTCACCCAGCAGCTGCAAGTGGAGGAGTGTGCCATATATTGTTGATGATGTTATTACTATGCTTTGGTGTTTACAATAATTTTTTAAAAAAATCTTTTTGAAAAAGGCAAGCCGTCCTGTGATACCTTAGAGCAGGGTTCCCCAACATGGCGCCCACAGGCACCACAGTGCCTACCAGTACTTCCCGTCGTGCCCAACGAGCGTTTCAGAAAGTGGGTGAGGCCACTGTAAAGCATGGCTTGTTACTGGCTGCCTTCATTCAAATGAAATCGTTTTCCACTGGAGGCTCAGGAGAACCAGTAAACACCTGGGCTTTCCTTAGTCAGTGTATGGTTCCATTCCCCACTCGGGACTTCCTTCTTCCCGAAAGGTATGAGAAAAGGAGGCGTTCCCTTTGGCTCCACCTCTTGTGGAAGCCATTTGGGGGCGGTGCTTCTGTTTCCCCAAAAAGATAAGAAATGCAACAGGTAAAGTCAAGGAACCGACAGGTAAGTATAGTCTATCAACACCACAGGTAAACTCAATACAAAAAAATTCAAGAAAAATTCAGTAGGTATATTCAGTAATCCAATCAGAAGGTATGAATACAAAAAACTAATTCAACAGGTACTCCAACAGGTAAGTATAATGATAAGTATATACAAAAAACTAATTCAACAGGTACATTCAGTAATCCAACAGATAAGTATGATACAGTAATCCAACAGGTAAGTATGACGGACGAAGGCTCCGGATATTCAAAACTTCGTTTCGAAAGTCTTCCTCAGTAGAGACTGATACTAATATTCCATGAGAGAATCGTTCAAAAAGTTCTGAGGTAGACATCACCAAAACAGCTTTCCAGAAAATTTTAGTGGAACGACATAAGTCTATTAACGGGCGACGAGTCAGCGTATGCTAGGGAACAACTCCATTTTCTTTCGCTGCTGGTGTGTTTTTGCTCCTGTAGCATCCCTTTCCACACAGTTTTCTCTTAGATCATTACTGTCACTGTGTGATCGCTTATATTGGCTCATGGCCTCCACCGTCTCAAAATTCCAGATGTGCACACAGATGCAAAAAGGCTGGGGGACCCCCCCCCCCTGCCTTAGAGAACAGAAGCACAGCAAACCCGTCAGTCTCTAAAATGTCCAAGCACGGCATCTTTGGTAATAAGCCCACTGAAGTTGGTGGACTTCCAAGTAAACATGCAAGGTTGGAAGGTTGCTGAATATATTTGGCTGCATACCGTCAAACAAAGCTACCCTCCTGGAGTAAACATTTTGCTTTGAACGAGTCCAGCACTCTCCAAATCTATGTGTCCCCTGGGTTCCCAAACGCTCGACATTCCCTCCTAGGTCCCCTCTGGCCACCAGCACAGAAAGGGGGGTAGGGTTGTCAGGTCCAGGTTGGGAAACCCCTGGAGATTAGGGGATGGAGCCTGGGGGAGGCCAGGGACCTCAGCGGGATACAATGCCCCAGAGTCCACCCTCCAAAGCAGCCATTTTCTCCAGGGGGAACTGATCTCGTTCGCCTAGAGATCGGTTGTAATCCCAAAAGATCTCCAGCCCCCGCTTGGAGGCTGGCAACCCAATCTCTAGCAGCAGGAGGTGGGGGAGAGGAGTGAACTCTGAGCATGTTCAGAGGCACTCTTCTTCTCTATTGCTCCTTCCTCTGGTCGTTGTCGGTGCCGAATGTCGAACCCTCTTTAGGCAACAAGCCGAGCCCTGGTTTTCCATTGTGCTTCTTCCCTCCCCGGTCCCCGTGCAAGGGGTAGGGCTGTCAAATCCACACTGGGAAACTCCTAGAGAAGGAGTGTCAAACATGTGGCCCGGGGGCCGGATCAGACACCCCTACCACCCGGGCCCTCAGGCCCGCAGTGGAACTGGCCATCTCCTGCTTCCCGTTCTGCTGCTGCTGCATCATAGCTTGCTTCGCCAGACTCTCGTAATCACTCGGCCATTTCATGTTTTAACCTGGGTCCTAGACTCAGAACTCTGAGCATGAGATTTCTGTGGTGAATGTCCATAAATCAAAAGTAGGTTTTGCAGCTTACAGAGCTCATATTTTAAGCCTGTTTTTATTTTAAGTTTAAAAAAAAATCCCCTTTGTGTTTGTGTCCTTTCTGAAGTTTCTATCTCCGCCACCTGGCATTACATTTTATGACACACCTGGCCCAGCCCAACAAGGTCTCCTTTATGTCAGACCCGGCCCGCATAACAAATGAGTTCGACACCCCTGTCCTAGAGATTTGGGGATGGAGCCTGGGGAGGACAGGGACCTCAGCGGGATACAATGCCACAGAGTCCGCCCTCCAAAGCATCCATTTTCTCCAGGGGGAACCGATCTCTGGAGTCTGGAGATGACCTAGAATTCCAGGGGATCCCCAGGCCCCACCTGGAGGCTGGCATCCCTGAACCTCACTGGGATACAATGCCTCAGAGTCCCCCCTCCAAAGCATCCATTGTCTCCAGGCGAACTGATCTCTGTAGTCTGGAGATGAGCTGGAATTGTGGGGGACCACTTGGAGGGCTGGCGTCCCTCTTCCCACCGGTTCTTCCAAGTCCGATCCGGGCTCCTTCAAAAGGGAGAAGCACAGCCTCCCAAGATGCTGATTCCCTCCTTCCGCTGATACTTCCCACACCCTTTCCCAGCCTCTCATTAACACCCGCAGTACACAGCGCGAATCGGCACCTGCAGGATCGAGAAGCAAACACATCCTCACACTCCTCCGCGCGCACCTGCGAAAACACAGGAAAGCCGCCACCTGTCACGCCGGAGGAACAAAGGTGGCGCGGCCGAGAGGTTCACTCTCTTCCGACTCTCTGGGCTCTGCCCACAGAGACGCTCCAAAGCGGCACGACTCGCCAAAGCTGCCTTCATAGCCTCGGTCCCATTTTAAGCTGAGGCGTGGGCAGGTGAGGCTCACCTGTGGGTAGGGTTGCCGGCCTCCGGGGGGCGCCGGAGATCGCCCGGAATTACGACTGGGCTCCAGCTGACAGTTCCCCGGAGGAAATGGCCGCTGTAGACTTCGGTCTCTATGGCAGTCCCTCCCCAAGCTCCACCCCCAAAACCTCCAGGACTTTCCCAACCTGCAACTGGCCACCCTACATATGTGAGGCATTGCTCATGGCCAGTGTCTCCTTCAGACTGGGCCAGCACAGCGGCTGCCGGGCTTCAGATCCCTAATGGGACAACACTTCTACCTGTGGGCCTCTGGGCCCCACTGAATGATAGCGTTGCAGGCTCCTTGCCGGCCACCGGCAGGGGATGGGGAGTGGAGTTCCCAGATCCAGGTTGGGAAACTCCTGGAGATTTGGGAATGGAGCCTGGGGAGGACAGGGACCTCAGTGGGATGCAATGCCACAGAGTCCCCCCTCCAAAGCAGCCATTCTCTCCAGGGGAACTGTTCTCTGTGGTTTGGAGATGAGCTGGAATTCCAGGGGATTCCCAGGTCCCACCTGGAGGCTGGCATCCCTGAACCTCACTGGGATACAATGCCACAGAGTCCGCCCTCCAAAGCAGCCATTTTCTCCAGGGGAAACTGATTTCTGTGGTCTGGAGATGAGCTGTAATTCCGGGGGATCCCCAGGCCCCACCTGGAGGCTGGCATCCCTGAACCTCACTGGGATACAATGCCACAGAGTCCACCTTCCAAAGCAGCCATTTTCTCCAGGGGAAACTGATTTCTGTGGTCTGGAGATGAGCTGTAATTCCGGGGGATCCCCAGGCCCCACCTGGAGGCTGGCATCCCTGAACCTCACTGGGATACAATGCCACAGAGTCCACCTTCCAAAGCAGCCATTTTCTCCAGGGGGAACTGATCTCTGTGGTCTGGAGATGAGCTGGAATTCCGGGGGATCCCCAGGCCCCACCTGGAGGCTGGCATCCCTACAAACGAAGACACCAGGTCAGCACAGTATCAGATCGGTATGTTTTTCTTCCTCACTCGCATCATGTTTAAAACGGGTGTTCAAAGGCTGGTCCATACATGCCCATCGCTCACTTGAGCGCCCCTCCGTCATCTAGGGTTGACCCTGCTTGTATGAATGAGTCATCACCTTTTCGCACCCAATGAAGACATCATTGTGATATTCGGTGTGATTACTTTGCACATGTACTGAGAGTTATTGGGGGGGGGGAGTCATCAGATGAGAAACGGAGGGATGTGCCAGCGTGCGTGAGCCTGCCCTTATCTGTACAGAACACACACTACCCATATATATAAAAAACAACACCCCAACCATTTTTTCTCCTTCTTCCAAACTCTACCGATATCGAATTCCAAAAACTGATCCCCACCAATTTGTTATGAAGCAGGTCTGTCCTCTTCCTTTTATAACATTTTATTTTTAACTAAGACAAGCAGACATACACAAGTCAGGATGGGTAGTTGGGTTCCATTTCATCATTAAAGTATCTAGTTCAGTATCTCATATAGGGTGCGGTCAGACGGCATGCTGAGAGCGGGTTAAACTGCTCCGGTTCTAACCGGATTATATTTGACCTGGATAATCGCGATCACACTCCCTTATCCCGCCTCACCGCGCAGTCATGCCGCTCCCTGGCGTCTACACTACACTACTGATGCGCGGGAGCGTGTGTCGGCGGTTTTAAAAAAAACTTTCCTCAGTTTGTGCATGCGCATAGGCGCCCCTCTGTAGAGGGGGTTGAAACTAACATGACGCATGCGCAGAACCACCAGGGCGAATCAATCCAGCCCCTCCAACAAAAGACTTCCCTTTAAAAGTTTGACGCAAAAATGGCCTCCATGAGATCCCGAACTCATCTAAACGCTAAAACAAGTGACCGTTTAAAAGTCGGTTTTCTAAACACGGTGGCGGAGCTCCACCTATGCGCGTATCGCCAACGCATTTTTTAAAATGGCAGGCGAAAAGCGGAAGCCTCGGGCAGCTTTCGAGCAGGGAGGGGGTTTAAACCAGAAGTGGCTCGACACCGCAGGAGCGATCAGACATCAGAAAAGTGCAGCTAGAACTGGAGAATCAGGAAAACACCACTTGGGGACTTGGTAATAAAATTCTCCGTTTTAAAGGGGGTTTGAGCCGGAAAGCGACAGCTGGGGATGGGGCGCAGATGTTGGGTGTGTGAACGTGGATATAAAACCCGTTACTGAAGAGTGCCGAAAGCAGACTAAATGGCCCGTCTGAACGCACCCATCATGTCTAAATATCTATTTAGTACATTCCACCCCATTTCCATGTATACTCTTTTGCAATTGATCCAAAATAAAGTTCTTGTTCCTTTCACATTGGCTATATGTCAATCTAATTTATAAGATCTTAAAAAATTATATAGTCTCTCTTGTTCAAAGGGTATTGACCTTCTTCTCTTGAAAATGAGTGTAATCCCACATATCCATACGTGCATGCCTCTTAAACTTCAGGGGTGCTAATATTATTCTCTTGCCCGGTAATACCAAACAAAAAGCAAAGCAGGACTATGGGTAAACACTGGAAGGCAGGCATGGGGAACTGAACCTGCTGCCACAGTTGGAAGTACAGATTGCTGTGAAGGAACTGGCGGCCTGAACACTAGATTCACCTCCCCCAATTGGCTGGACTGGGATCTCAGAGACCCAGATTCAAATCCTGCTTCTGCCAGGAAGTGTGTTGGTCGCCCTGGACCAATGCATTCCCTCTCTCAGCCTACCCTAGTTTCCCAGGATTGCTGGGGGAAAATATGGGGAAGGGCGAAACCATTTCTGCTGCCCTGTGTTTCTTAGGGAAGGGCTGTGGCTCAGTGGTAGAGCAACTGCTCGGCACGCAGGAGGTCCCAGGTTCGATCCCCGGCACTCCAGTTCAAAGGACCAGGCACTAGGTGATGAGAAAGACCTTGACCTGAGACCCTGGCTCAGTGGCAGAGCCTCTGCTTGGCATGTAAACGGTCCCAGGTTCAATCCCCAGCATCTCCAGTTCAAAGGACCAGGCATGGGGGTGATGAGAAAGACCTTGACCTGAGACCCTGGCTCAGTGGCAGAGCCTCTGCTTGGCATGCAGAAGGTCCCAAGGTTCAATCCCCAGCATCTCCTGTTAAAAGGAACAGGCAGGAGGTGATGGGAAAGACCTTGACCTGAGACCCTGGGGAGCCACTGCCACTCTGAGTAGACAATACTCACACTGATGGACCGAAGGGTTTGATTCAGTATAAGGCACCCTGATGTGATAGAATAAAAATATCTTGGATCAAGGAATCCCACTTAGTCTCCAGGAGCCCTAGAAATCCTTACTCATGGCACGGCAAACGTTTTGCTCAGTTTCACAAAGAAGAAAACGATGTCGCAAATTGTGACAAAGAGATAATTCCATATAACCTTCCATTCTTCCAGGATTTTTTAAAAATAAAACAGCATGCCCTAACCTCATCAATAGTTACTTTGAGACGCCTGTTACTATAGAATAAAAGAGCCCTGTGGATACAGATGTGGACGCACTTCCCTGACGTGCGCACACAGCCTAGGCCCTGCTGCAGCTTCACCTCACCAATGTCGCTTCCCTGTCCTGATTCATGTGTTCAGTGCTCATGCACCCTGCCCAGTTAGGGTTGCCAAGCTCCGGGGGGAGGGCCTGGAGATTCCCCCTGCTTCTACAACTGATCTCCAGGATGCAGAGACCAGTTCCCCCTGGAGAAAGTGGCGCTTCAGACTGTGGACTGCCTGGCATTGTACCCAGCAGAGGTCCCTCACGCAAACGTGTGAATCACTTATACTGAGTCCATCAAATTCAGTATTGTCTACTCAGGCTGGCAGCGGATCTCCAGGGTCTCAGGTCAAGGTCTTTCTCATCACCTCCTGCCTGGTCCTTTCAACTGGAGATGCCAGTGATTGAGCCTGGGACCTTCTGCATGCCAAGCAGAGGCTCTACCTCGGAGCCAGGATCTCAGGTCAAGGTCTTCCTCATCACCTCCTGCCTGGTCCTTTCAACTGGAGATGCCAGTGATTGAGCCTGGGACCTTCTGCATGCCAAGCAGAGGCTCTACCTCGGAGCCAGGATCTCAGGTCAAGGTCTTCCTCATCACCTCCTGCCTGGTCCTTTCAACTGGAGATGCCAGTGATTGAGCCTGGGACCTTCTGCATGCCAAGCAGAGCCTCTGCCACTGAGCCAGGGTCTCAGGTCAAGGTCTTTCTCATCACCTCCTGCCTGGTCCTTTCAACTGGAGATGCCAGGGACTGAACCTGGGACCTTCTGCATGCCAAGCAGAGGCTCTGCCACTGAGCCAGGGTCTCAGGTCAAGGTCTTTCCCATCACCTCCTGCCTGGTCCTTTTTAACTGGAGATGCCAGGGACTGAACCTGGGACCTTCTGCATGTCAAGCAGAGGCTCTGCCACTGAGCCAGGGTCTCAGGTCAAGGTCTTTCTCATCACCTCCTGCCTGGTCCTTTCAACTGGAGATGCCAGGGACTGAACCTGGGACCTTCTGCATGCCAAGCAGAGGCTCTACCACTGAGCAAGGGGCTCAGGTCAAGGTCTTTCTCATCATCTCCTGCCTGGTCCTTTGAACTGGAGTGCCGGAGACTGAACCTGGGACCTTCTGCATGCCAAGCAGAGGCTCTGCCACTGAGCCAGGGTCTCAGGTCAAGGTCTTTCTCATCACCTCTTGCCTGGTCCTTTTAACTGGAGATGCTGGGGACTGAACCTGGGACCTTCTGCATGCCAAGCAGAAGCTCTGCCACTGAGCCAGGGTCTCAGGTCATGGTCTTCCATACCACCTCCTGCCTGGTCCTTTTAACTGGAGAGGCCGTGGATTGAACTGGGGACCTTCTGCGTGCCAAGCACAGGCTCTGCCACTGAGCCACGGCCCCTCCCCAGCCTCCACTACCAGATCTCCAGGAGTTACCCAGCCCAAATCCGGCAGCCCTGTTCCCAGCTCACAGGCCCTACAGACCAACAGGGCCGTTTCCCCTCGAGCTGACTCCCTTGGACTTCACAGCCTCAGGCGGAGGGCCCGTTTCCCGCCCCATCTCTGCCGCCACCACAGAGCACATGGCCCCACCACTTGAACCGTGAGCTCCGTTTAAAAACAAGGCAGAGTCCGGAGCCGTCTGCGGGAAGGCCGATCGTTTTTTGCGGTTATGCGACGAGGATCGTCGGGAAAGAGCCTTTCGAAGGGCGCGTTTCTAAAATAAGGTCTGTGCACAGCGACTCCGCTTTCCAGCCTACAGCCAAATCAGAGCTGATGTTGTAAATGCACAACACGCACCCAAGCCAGGGGACAACTTACAAAGCATCCCTCCTGCAGCCGACAACCAGTGTTCCCTCTAAGCTGAGTTAGTGTGAGCTAGCTCACAGTTTTGTAGCCTCCGGCTCACACATTTCTGTCTCAGCTCAGGAAGGAGGGCTCCAGAGCAAACTGATTTATGCAGCAGCCAAATCGCTCGCTCACAATTTTAATGCCAGGAGCTCACAAAGTAGAATTTTCGCTCACAAGACTCCACGGCTTAGAGGGAGCATTGCCGACAACCCCTGCCTTGCCTTCCCGCCTTGTTAAGACACGGAGTTCTCCGATCTGATGCTCCCCGATGCTTCTGCAGGCTTCCTTATAAAAGATGACATCAGTTCACACAGGGCTGGTTGACCACTGTGTGTGAGACAGGAGAGATGACAGGCTAGAGGAAGCACTGGTCCGATCCAGCAGGGCTCTTCTTGGGTCCTGAAGCCAGCGTGTCTTTCTCCACCACCCGTGCGCCCAGATCTGCCCCTTCGCACACCACCTAACCAGTGTTCCCTCTAAGCTGAGTCAGGGTGAGCCAGCTCACAGTTTTTTAGCCTCCGGCTCACAGGTTTTTGTCTTAGCTCAGGGAGGGATGGCTCCAGAGCAAACTAATTTAGGCAGCAGCCAAATCGCTGGCTCACCACTTTCATGCCGGCAGCTCACAAAGTAGAATTTTTGCTCACAAGACCGCACAGCTTAGAGGGAGCATTGCACCCAACGTTTCCGGACCAGCCCATAAACAATACAAGCTGCCCAGTTAGGTGCCGCCTCCCTGGGAACTGGTCTCTCGCTGCCCAGTTAGGTGCCACCTCCCTGGGAACTGGTCTCTCGCTTCCCAGGAAGACCCCCCTGTACAACACCCCCCCACACACTCTAGATCTCCTTCCTACTTAGCAAGAAGCTCTCACCTCAGGGACCAAGGTTCCTCCTAAGTTGTTTCCGCTCGCTTCCTCCTCCAAAGCAGATATGAATTTTAAACAGACCCCTCCTAGAAAGGCCTGGAAACAGCATCACAGAGAGCACTGCATGGCATCCCGCAAGATCGGATACACGAAAGGCCCCAAAATGCACTTATTAGGGTAAGGGGGAACACCTGTGGGGAGGCGGCAGTCTGGCGTGGGCGTCAAATCTCTCTGCTCGTAAAGTCAAGAGACCAACCTGTTACACCCACACTGCGGTGCGGTCCATCGGGTTACGGCACCGGCCTCGGGCCTCTGAGAGCCGAGTTCAAGGATGCATCCCAGTCCCGGGTTCGCCCAGGCGAGCTCGGCCTCAGTGTTCCCTGTCTGCAAAATGGGCCCAACTCGATTTGACTGCCTAGAGCCAGCTAAGGAACGGAGGAGAGAAGGCGGGGTGGTGGTGGTGGTTAAGCAGTCGAGGAGAGAGCACCGAATCCTTGCCTTCCGAGAAGACACCCCCCCCCCATCAATCACGCTGACCCAGTTCCCAGAGCCGGGAGAGAGACCCCTCCTCTAAATGCTGAGCTCCCACGCCCTAGACCCTCGGTAGACACCCCTGGGCCAAAATGATACAGAAAGAGGAATTCTGGGCACCAACCAAACATGCATATTTCGGGTTCCCCCGCCCAGAAAGGGTAGATTTCGGCTTCCGAATCAGGGCCAGGATTTCTACAACACAGAAAAATCCAAATAAGAAATTGCAGACAAACGAACGTAAGCGATGGAGAAACGGCAGGCGAGCACGAGATCCTGGGGTGTGGGGGATTGGGGGGGGCGCTAGGGAGACAGTCTCATCTCCTACCCCCTCCCGCTACGAGATCAAAACACCCCCCGGAGTCTGGTGGGCGTTAGCCAGCCTTCTTCACCCCAGCTTGGGCTCTCGCAGGGTAAGGAGCCAAGCTATTGTGGGGGGGGGGGAGAGAGGA
>NW_015165325.1:182927-184320 GCF_001447785.1 Gekko japonicus
TGGGGTGCATGCATGTATGCATGCCCGCCCCCCCAAATCCCCGATCTTCCCTTTTTTTTTGCAAATCACACGCCTCCAGCCCCCTACCTGCCTGTCGCCCGCTCCGCCGCCTCCTCCTCCAGCCGCCGCCGTTGCTCGGCGTCTGCTCCCGCCCCAGCCGGTCTGAGCCCTTTAAACGCGGCCGGAACCATCGGCGCGGCGGGGGGAGAAGGGAAGGGACATTCGGGGCGCGGGGGGCGCGGCCGGCGGGAAGGGCGGTGCCTCTTTGCGGGCCCGCCCCTGCCCGCCCTTTTCCCCTCCCCCCAGCCCTTGCCTCTCTCGTCGCCTCCGGGCGGCAGAAGCCCCTTCCCCAAAAAGAGCTCCCGCGCACTCGTCCTCCCCTCTCCCGGCCCTGCCAGTGGTACCGGCCGGGCACTCATTCATCCAGACCTTTCAGCGGGGGCCAGCTCGGGAGTTTGGGTGTTTTGCAAAAAAGGGGGCTGTTTGGGAAACGTGCAGACGGGGCGGCGGCGGCGCGCAAATGCGCGGCCCGGAGGAACATTCAGCCCCCCCGTCCCGGCTGGGCACATGGAAGGCCCCGTCCCCACGCCCAAGTCTCCCTTGCCCGTTTGCCCCGTGTCACTTTTGCATGCAGGCCGGCGGGGGAGTGCCTGACGCGCGATCCCACGGGGAGAGAGAGAGAGGGACGGCGCCACACCGCGACTACCGGAGGATGAATGCGCAAGGCCATGGTCAAGATGCGGGCAGCGGTTTCCCCTAGGTCATCATCGAGCCATCCTTGGCAGCTAGAACCCCCCTTTTTTTTGGGGGGGGGGAGGAATTCTGAGAAGGGGCCTGCAGAATGCGAGGATGCCCCCCGTGAAGAGGCGCGGGCGCCTGTTGGGGAACACACCCACCCACTCCCCGCTCCCGGTTTATCAATTCCCAATTGCACCCCCTTCCCCGACCCCATGCAATCAATCCTCAGGGTAACGTCGCCGTGCATCAAGCGCCCTCTAGTGGCGAACCGGAGAAAGGATGCTAGTAAAAAAAAAAGCAGAGAGCGAGCGAGAGAGAGAGAGAGAGAGACACCGGTTGCAGCCTGGACCTCCCTGCCCGCGTCCCCCGGCGCGCCCTCCCCCTCCCTGGTCTCCCTCGCGCAGCAGCTTCCGACCCCCAACCTTCCCTGCCGCCCCCCCCCTCACACACACAGCCCTTCTTTTCCCGCGCATCCCCCACCCCATCTCCTCGCACAGGCTGCTGCTTGTCGCTGTACCAGCCAGGGCACGTTGTCATGGCAACGGGAGCCAGGAGATGAGAGATGATGGACGCCCCATAGGTGGCGGGGGGGGCGGGCGAGAGGGGAAGACGGCGGCGAGCTGAGAGGTCGGGGGGCGTGGGAGGGGGGGGAGAC
>NW_015165325.1:185212-191445 GCF_001447785.1 Gekko japonicus
TGCCGCTTGGCACGGCGGGCGCCCGCAGACCGCTGAAACTCAACGCGCCCGGGGCCTCTGATGGGAACCAGATGGGCCTTTTGCTGCTACTGGCGAGGGCCACGTGGGCCGGCCAGGCGAGGCGCGCAGGAGAGGCCCTGGAAGAGCCAAGCCCGGCGTGTGTGCAGGGCCGTGGGGTGCCAGCCTCCAGGTGGGGCCTGGGGATCCCCCGGAATCACAGCTCATCTCCGAACTATGGAGATCGGTTCTCCGGGAGGAAATGGATGCTTTGGAGGGTGGGCCCTAAGCCATTGTGCCCCACTGAGGTCCCTGTTCTCCCCAGTCTCCAAATCTCCAGGAGTTTCCCGACCTGGATCTGGCAACCCCACCCACTACCAGTGGCGGGGTGTGTGTGTGGACCTGACAACCCTTGCATGTGGGACACTGGGGGAATGGACATTGGGACAATGGAAAACCAGGGTTTGGCTTGTTACCCAGGGGGTTCCACATCCAGCACCAACCACAACCAAGGGAAGGAGCAGTGGAGAAGAAGAGTGCCTCTGAACATGCTCAGAGTTCATTCCTCTCCCCCCACCTCCTGTGGCCAGCTTCCAAGCGGTGGCAGGAGGTCTCCTGGGATTACAACCAGTGTTCCCTCTAAGCTGAGTTAGTGTGAGCCAGCTCACAGTTTTTTAGCCTCCGGCGCACACGTTTTTGTCTCAGCTCAGGATGTTGGGCTCCAGAGCAAACTAGTTTATGCAGTAGCCAAATGGCTCGCTCGCAGCTTTAATGTCGGTAGCTCATAAAGTAGAATTTTTGCTCACAGGACTCCACAGCTTAGAGGGAGCATTGATTACAAGTTACAACAGAGATCAGTTCCCCCAGAAGGAAAAGGCCGCTTTGAAGGGTGGACTCCCTGCTATTATACCTCACTGAAGCCCCTTCACTGTCCAAACCACGCCCCCTTCAGGCTCCACCTCCAAAATCTCCAGGAATTTCCCAGCCTTAAGTCCTTTGAACGTTACCAAAGTTCATTCCTCTCCGCCACCGAGTATCGTAGAGTTGCCACCCTCCAGGCGCTGGCTGGAGATCTCCCAGAATTCCAACTCATCTCCAGATGACAGGAATCAATTCCCTGGAAGAAAAGCGCAGTTTTGGAGGGTAGAGTCTATGGGATTTTTTTCTGCTGCGGCCCCTCTGCTACCCATACTCAGTCCTTACCCAGGCTTCCTCTCCAAATCTTCAGGACCTTCCCAACCCACACCCGATAACCCTGGATTGCATGAGGAGGGTTGCCAACCTCCAGATGGGGCCTGGAGATCTCCCAGGATTACGACAGCTCTCCAGATGACAGAGATTGGTCCCCCTGGAGGAAAACAGCTGCTTTGGAGGATGGATTCTATGGCATTAGGTAAAGGTCAAGGTTTCCCTTGCTCGAAAGCCAGTCGAATCCGACTCTAGGGGGCGCTGCTCACCTCCGTTTCCAAGCCGAAGAGCCGGCGCTGTCCGAAGACTTCTCCGTGGTCATGTGGCTGGCATGACTAGATGCCGAGGCGCACGGAACTCTGTTACCTCCCCACCGAAGCAGTACCTGTTTATCTACTTGCAGTTTCTTGCTTTCGAACTGCTAGGTTGGCAGGAGACGGGGCCAGAGACGGGAGCTCACTCCGTCATGCGGCACTCGGGTCGCGAACCCCCCAAACTCCACTCTCCCCCCCCCCAAAAAAAATCTCCAGGAATTTCCCAACCTAGACCTGGCAACCCTAATTCCATAGACCACCCAACTAGATCAAGGCTGAAGTTTTAGATATTGGGGTGAATATGTCAGGGTGTCTTTAGGTCTTTATTTATTTGTTTGTTAATTTTCAGAAGGGATCCCCGCCCTGACATTCAAGCCTTAGTAGCAGGCCAGATCAAACGGAAAGAAGAAAAGCAAAGATAAATCAGAAGAGCAATTTGGAGAAAAGGGGACGCTTCCACCATACTATTATTAGCATTAAAATCACAGGGTGCATTTCCATACATGTGCATCAGTTTGGGGAGGGGGGGGTTAATAGTCCCCCACCCCGAGAACCGGTGGTTGAATCAATTTACATATCTTGGTGGTTTCAGGCTGAAATTTCGTTGCATCCTCCCGATGCCACACACAAAATCGGAACCAGACCTCCCCGCTACCCCCCTCCCCATTTGGGAGGCAATTTTGTCGACCACCAACCCGTCTGCAGGAGGTTTGTCTGTTCTCATGGTGCGGCGGATTTGCCAGCTCTTGGTTGGGAAATACCTGGAGATTTGGGGGGCGGAGGCTGAGGGCTGGATTTGGGGAGGGGAGGGCCTTCGGTGGAGTCTAATGCCAGAGAGTCCAGCTTCCAAAGTGGCCATTTTCTCCAGGGGAACTGATCACCAATGCTCCCTCTAAGCTGTGGAGTCTTGTGAGCAAAAATTCTACTTTGTGAGCTACTGGCATGAAAGTTGCGAGCGAGCGATTGGGCTGCTGCATAAATTAGTTTGCTCCGGAGCCATCCTTCCTGAGCTAAGACAAAAATGTGTGAGCCGGAGGCTAAAGAACCGTGAGCTAGCTCACACTAACTCAACTTAGAGGGAACACTGCCCTGTGGCCTGGAGATCAGTTGTAACCGTGGGCGATCTCCAGGCACCACCTGGAAGTTAATACAAAGGATCAAACCATGCACGATTCAGGAAACATACTATATTCAGCAATCAATGAGTGTAATAATCAAGACCTATTCAAAATCATGTGAAATGCTGGCCTGGATGAATCGCAAGCGGGAATTAAGATTACTGGGGAAAAGATCAACAACCTCAGATATGCAGACGATACCACTCTAATGGCAGAAAGGGAAGAGGACCCAAAGAGCCTCTTGCTCAGGGGTAAAAGAGGAGAGCGCAAAAGTGGGCTTGAAGCTCAACATCAAAAAAGCTAAGATCATGGCATCCGGCCCCATCACTCCTTGACAAATAGAAGGGGAAGTCGTGGAAGTAGTGACAGACTTCACGTTCCTGAGATGCCAGATCACCGCAGACTGTGACAGCAGCCATGAAATTAAAAGACGCCTGCTCCTTGGGAGGAAAGCGATGGCGAACCTAAACAGCATGATAAAAAGTAGAGACATCACCCTGCCAACAAAAGTCCGCATGGTCAAAGCAATGGTATTCCCAGTAGTCATGTATGGCTGCGAGAGTTGGACTATAAGGAAGGCCGAGCGCCAAAGAATAGATTCTTTTGAACTATGGTGCTGGAGAAGACTCTTTGAGAGTCCCTTGGACTGCAAGAAGATCAAATCAGTCAATCCTCAAAGAAATCAACCCGGACTGTTCCCTGGAAGGCCAGATAATGAAACTGAAGCTCAAATACTTTGGCCACCCAATGAGAAGGGAGCACTCACTGGAGAAGACCCTGATGCTGGGAAAGATTGAAGGTCAAAGAAGACGGGGACGGCAAAGGATGAGATGGTTAGACTGTGTCATAGATGCAACGAACATGAAGTTGAGCCAACTTCAGAGGACGGCGGAAGACAGGAAGGCCTGGCGTGATCTGGTCCATGGGGTCGCGAAGAGTCGGACTCAACTGTGCGACTGAACAACAACAAAAATTCAAAATAGTCATTTTTCATAAATGAAGAAGAGATTGGATTTATACCCCACCCTTCACTCGGAGTCTCAGAGCGACTTACAAACTCCTTTCCCTTCCCCTCCCTACAATAGACACCCTGTGAGGTAGGCGGGGCTGAGAGAGCTCTTTCCAGAACTGCCCTTTCAAGAACAGCTCTGACAGAACTATGGCTCGCCCAACGTCATCCAGCAGCTGCAAGTGGAGGAGGGGGGAATCAAACCCGGTTCTCCCAGATTAGAGTCCGCTACTCTTAACCACTACACCAAATGATATGATGATCAGCAATTCAAAAGTACACGATCCAAATACAAAAAAAGTCCTATTAATACACCTTCAGAAATAGTCCAAGTCAAATTCCTCAAACAGTGAAAAGTCCAAATATGGATGTTTCTGATTCCTCTTCACAAAATCCTTTTCTCTCCTCCTGTGTGTCCGCTTCATGGCCCCGCCGGCTTCAAGTTGCCGTACCGCCTTGCTTCCTCAAAAGTGGAACACCGAAACCGCCCAGCTCCAGTGTTAAATCATATACAGCATCTTTTTTCATTCTTAATGTACCCAAGAAGACAAATTACTGTGATGTATCATGCTTCTCAAAGGAGCTCCTCATTTGCTCCTCGGTACAAAATTAAATTAAATTTTTATAAAACTCAGCACAGAGGTCTAGTTTGCCAAAGAGAAGGCCTCTAGCCTTGCGTTTCCCCTGACAACTCTAACTTGTGACCTTGGGAGTGCAAACAAATTAGATTTTTAAAAAGTTACCTGCAAGAATTAGCTGTTGTAGATTTTCCGGGTTGTATGGCCATGGTCTTGGCATTGTAGGACCTAACGTTTTGCCAGTAGCTGTGACTGGCATTCTCAGAGGTATAACACAGAGAGACGGAGTACTCTCTGTGTCAAGGTGAGAAGGAAAATGGTAGGCAGGTAATTTATATCTACTCAGGAAGGTGGGGTAGGGCTGAGTCATGTAGGAGTTCCCCAGGCTGTGAACATGCTAATGGAGGATCTTTCCTGAGGAGGTTCTTTTGTATATGGATTGTTTCCTGAGGAGGAAATGACTCAGCCCTACCCCCACCTTCCCGAGTAGATATAAATTACCTGCCTACCAAGGCTCCCTTCTAAGTTGTGGAGTCCTGTGCACAAAAATTCTACTTGGTGAGCTCCTGGCATTAAAGTTGTGAGCGAGCGATTTGGCTGCTGCATGAATTCGTTTGCTCTGAAGCCCTCCTTCCTGAGCTAAGACAAAAATCTGTGAGCCGGAGGCTAAAAAACTGTGAGCTAGCTCACACTAACTCAGCTTAGAGGGAACACTGCTGCCTACCATTTTCCTTCTCACCTTGACACAGAGAGTACTCCATCTTTCTGTGTTATACCTCTGAGGATGCCAGTCACAGCTGCTGGCAAAACGTTAGGTCCTACAATGCCAAGACCATGGCCATACAACCCGGAAAATCTACAACAGCTAATGAACTCCGGCCGTGAAAGCCTTCGACAACCTACCTGCAAGAATATTCTTCCGAGCCCCATTTACTCAATGGAAGCCACCAGTCCAAACCCTTGGTTTCCCATCACAGCGAGAACGAAATGCTAGGGACAGATTGTTCTCTTCCGCCAATCAATCACTCCATCGATCAGAGTATTTTTGGATCCATAGGATGCTCCTGAGGAGTTTGTCTTTTACTTCTGTGTAAGCTGGAAGCCCCAGGCTGCACTCGGGAGAAGAACTACCCGTCGTGACGGTTTGGCCTCCATAGACAAAGGAAAAGTTGCCAACCTCCAGGTGGTAGCTGGAGACCTCCTGCTCTTATGACTGATCTCCAGGCAACAGAGATCGGTTCCCCTGGAGAAAATGGCCGCTTTGGAAGGTGGACTCTGTGGCATTATATACCCCATTGAAGTCCCTCCCCTTTGGGTTTGTCTGGGTCAGATTTCATCACCCTCCTCCCCAACCGAATAAGGCCGTGTTCTTTTGGTTTCTTAATACCGGAAGTGGAATTTGAAGGAAAAATGGGAAATAAACATGGTCATGAGGCATCTAAACAGCCACAGCGAGGGGAGGTATGGTGTAGTGGTTTGGTGTAGTGGTGAAGTGCACGGATTCTAATCTGGGAGAACCGGGTTTGATTCCCCACTCCTCCATTTGCAGCTGCTGGATGACCTTGGGCAAGCCATAGCTCTGTCAGAGCTGTTCTCTCAAGGACAGTTCTGGAAAGAGCTCTCTCAGCCCCACCTACCTCACAGGGTGTCTGTTGTGGGGAGGGGAAGGGAAGGGAAAGGAGTTTGTCAGCTGCTCTGAGACTCCTTCAGGTAGTGAAGGGCGGGGTATAAATCCAATCTCTTCTCTTCTCTGCAGAGTATTTTCTCAGATAATTCCCCTCAGGCCGCCATCTTGTCATAATTTTTGCCTTATCCCACAGTACCCCTCTGTCTCGAGACCAACTTCATTCAGACCCCTGGGTGCCTTCAGAACGGCGACCCACGGAAGCATCTGGAAGGGAGCTTTCCCTTCGACTGCCCCACGCCCGCAACTTGTTGTTAATATATGGATTATTGATCTCGCCATACAGTCTCTGCCGCTTGGAATGCCAAGCCACGAGAAACGGTTCCCCCGCCCTTTCCTAATTGG
>NW_015165325.1:191838-201072 GCF_001447785.1 Gekko japonicus
GGATTTATACCCCGCCCTTCACTACCTGAAGGAGTCTCAGAGCGGCTTACAAACTCCTTTCCCTTCCCCTCCCCACAACAGACACCCTGTGAGGTAGGCAGGTGGGGCTGAGAGAGCTCTCTCAAGGACTGCTCTTTTTCAAGAACAGCTCTGACAGAACGATGGCTTGCCCAAGGTCATCCAGCAGGTGCAAGTCATGGGGCACCCTCACACACACCTTATTAATGTCCAGGTCTTCTTGGTGCTGGGGGGGGGGGCAAGAGTGGTAGGGCGTCTGGAGTTCTGGGCCTACTGGTGGACCTCTTGCTGGCCCCTGGGTTTTGGCCACTGTGTGACACACTGCCCCAGACATAAGAACATAAGAGAAGCCATGTTGGATCAGGCCAGTGGCCCGTCCAGTCCAACACACTGTGTCACACAGTGGCCAAAATCCAGGGGCCATCGGGAGGTCCACCAGCAGGGCCAGAACTCCAGAAGTCCTCCCACTGTGGGCCCCCCCAAGCACCAAGAATATAAAGCATCACTGCCCCAGACACAAGGACATAAGAGAAGCCATGTTGGATCAGGCCAGTGGCCCATCCAGTCCTACACTCTGTGTCACGGAGCAGCCAAAACCCAGGGGCCATCAGGAGGTCCAACAGCGGGGCCAGAACTCCAGAAGCCCCCCCACTCTTCCCCCCCACACCAAGACAACAGAGCATCACTGCCCCAGACATAGTATTCCATCTGTACCCTGTGGCTAATAGCCACTGGTGGACCTCTGCTCCATATGTTTATCCAGTCCCCTCTTGAAGATGTCTGTGCTGGTAGCCGCCACACCACTCCCTGTGGCAGTGAGTTCCACGTGTTAATTACTCTTTGGGTGAAGAAGTACTCTATCTGTTCTAAGCCTATTGCTCAGATTCCCGGGCACGATCTAAAATGAGGGAATGTTAGAGGTTGTAAAGCAACAGGTTTATGGACCCGGCACCCTCCTTTCGAACATAGTACTGTGGCAGCAACAGAGGTGAATTGCATGAATACTGGCCCTGGGGGAGATCAGTTTTCCGTTTTGGAAATGAATTGAGCTCGGACTGCAATAGGACAGTGCCACCTGGTGTCTGGGAAAGGAATTGGTACAAATTAAGCAAGCCCTTCCCACCTTCTAAAAATGCTTTCCCCCCTTCGTCCTCCATCACCTAACTACAAAGGTAACAAAAGGGGATTCAGTATCAGGACCATGAATTCTATCCCTGGCTTGGTAAGATGGGGAAGGCAGTGGTTTCCTAACTGTGCAACTTCAAACAGCTGGGAATAATCTACACCCACCCGGTATGGATTTTGTTTACCCAGATCCTGTTTTCATCTGTATTCGGCAATGTAACGTAACACATCTGGGAAACCGGGCCTTCTGGTCTTGCGCTGCAATAACTTTCCACTGAACCTTCTGCTTTGGTGTTGCTTTGGGCATACGTACCTCTGTCAACTGAAGGCAGCAGTTCGTGCATCAGCCGAAGCAGGCTCTGGCTTTATGCCTCGATAAATTTGTCCACAGGGGACCACAGTTGAGCTTGAACCCTTTCCCCTGATCCCTTTGACATAAGGTAGCGGTTCAATCAGGAGGGGTCAACCCCACAATACTTTTAAATGTGCCACTTGACTTAGCTACAACTCAGTTTGTACAACATGGAGAAAGCAGCACTTGCTTCTTTGGGCCAGGCCTGTAGCTAATGCGGGGCCTGGCCCTCTTGCGTTTCTTCCAGGCCCCCTCCCTCCCGGGCTGGCCCCCAAATTGAATTCATGTAATTAACTTTGATTTAATTAGCTGCGCCCCCCCCAAAAAAATATGTAGTTACAGGGCTGCTTTGGGCTGCTGCAAAGAGCAATGTCATATCTAAACTAGTTCTTTAGAGTTTCTCATGGTTCCCCCCAAGGTACCCTGGGATGCGATCATGTGACTACCATCACGTTGCAGTGGACTTCTGGCAATCTTGTAGGGTTTTCAAGGCAAGAGATGGTGGTTTGCTGCTGCCTGCCTCTGCATAGCGACCCTAGACGTCCTTGGTGGTCTTCCATCCTACTGACTAGGGTTGACTCTGCCTAGCTCCCAAGATCTGATGAGATTGGGCTAGCCTGGGCCGTTCAGGTCCGAGCTGATGTGTGTTCCCTCTAAGCTGAGTTAGTGTGAACTAGCTCACAGTTTTTTAGCCTCCGGCTCACAGATTTCTGTCTCAGCTCAGGAAGGGCGGCTCCAGGGCAAACTAATTTTATGCAGCAGCCAAATCGGCCGCACACAACTTTAATGCCAGGAGCTCACGAAGTCGAATCTTTGCTCACAAGACTCCACAGCTTAGAGCAGTGGTGGCGAACCTATGGCACGGGTGCCAGAGGTGGCACTCAGAGCCCACTCTGCGGGCACGCGTGCCATCGCCCCAGCCAGGCCCAGACCATCATTAAAAATGTTTTTTGTCTCAGCACTTCAATAGTTCAGAATGATTCCAAAATTTTTCATTTAAGTCTGTCTATTGCATATATACCGTCAAGATAGACTCTGTTCTGTACTGAGTAATGTATTGTAATTCAAGAAACATGTTATAACTCTGTACGAGCTCAGTGAATGTTTGCAGGATGTTACTGTAATCACAAAGATTAGTTGTTAATTGTTAGAAATGTCAGAAATGTTAAAAATAAAAAATGTTATTATAAAAAAAAAATTAAAGTGTCGAATTCTCTGCCAAATAATTTTAAGTAAATGAAAACATGTGGGATTGCTTTCCTTACTTTGTTTGGATCATCTTAAGTTAATGTATGAGTTGCTTTTTCTAAAGTAAAACCTCAGTATTCAGGTTAAATTGCCATGTTGGCACTTTGTGATAAGTGGGTTTTACTTAAAGTAGTAGTTTGGGCACTTGGTCTCTAAAAGGTTCGCCATCAGTGGCTTAGAGGGAGCATTATAACATAGCCTTTATTCTCCATTCCAGAGCGACAGTCGTTCGGTTTCAATGTGTGCAAGCATACAGGGTCTTATTTGGCTAGCTGCCTAGGGGGCTTTTGAGCCAAAACCCCTGCAGTGAAGCGGGTAAGTAAATAAGCAGCATTTTTGTGGGGAGATCTAACAGCTTTAAATAAGATAAAGTAATGCAGATACCGCCTAGTTTGGGCTTGCAAGTAGATAGAGGGAAGTAAAGACTGTGGTCAGCTAAACAAACACAGGAAAATTCAGGTGGTCAGCCGTGTCGGTCTGAAGCAACAGGGCCAAGTCTGAGTCCAGTGGCTGAAAACTGTAAATTCTGTCAACTGAAAGGACGGAGGGTCTTCCCACCCAACCCTGGTTAATGTGCAATAACTAACAGAAAAGCATTTGCAGGCAGGGGGGCTGGGAAAATATCGGCAGGCCGGTTATTTTTGTGGCCTTACGTACGGGGGTCTTCTAGGCGATGGGGAAGGGTTTTCAAAAGAGCCCGGCCTTCCTATGCGTGGCAAATCCCAGAAAGGAAACCCGCTGGAGGCAACGTGCAGTTTATTAAGCCAATTCGTCACAATTGGAGCTGTCCAGAGTCCTAGCGCTTAATTTACAAAATGAAAAAGGATTCAAATGGACCCGAGAGTGCAGGCCTCTGCTCTCAGTTGGGTTGAGGGCAAATTGTGGTGAAGCGGCGAGAGACCGCGTGAGGTAGTGGGCAGAGTGGCAGACGAGGACCTTGGGTGACGCAGGTTCGAATCCCCCACGTCTACCATGGACACTCATTGGGTGACCTTGGGCCTGTCCCAATCTCTCAGCATGGCCTACCTCACAAGGCTGTTGTGGTGGTAAAAAGGAGGAAGGGAGAATCCCAACTGGGGAGGACTGCGAGATACAAAGGAAGAAATGGGGCTTCCGGAAGGCAGGTTTCCCAGCTGTTTCCCTGCCCCAGTCCCTTGAATGGGGCCACCCCCCAGGCCGCCAATAGGGTTGTCAGGCCTCTTCTGGCAACTGGTGGGGGGTGGGGGGCAGTTGTTCCCTCTAAGCTGAGTTAGTGTGAGCTAGCTCACAGTTTTTTTAGCCTCTAGCTCACACATTTTTGTCTTAGCTCAGGAAGGAGGGTTCCAGAGCAGAGGAATTTATGCAGTAGCCAAATCGCTCGCTCACAACTTGAATGCCAGTAGCTCACAAAGTAGAGTTTTTGCTCGCAAGACTCCACAGCTTAGAGGAAGCATTGGTGGGGGAATTATTAGCAGTGAGGAGAGGCCTCATGGTGACATCACTTTCAGGACCCACTGGAAGTGATGTCATTATGGTGATGTGGGGCAGTCTGGTATTTGGGCATAAACTCTATGGTAGAGGCTGTGTTCACCATACATTTTTTTAAACCATACAAGGACCCTCTGCACACGCTCAAGATCACTCTATGACGACCTATGATTTAGAACCCTGACCCCGAGAGCCGATTCCGGCGCTAGCTGGCTCGAACTCAGTTCCAACAGCACGGACCGAAAATCGGAACCGGACGTAGAAAGAGTGGGTTTGTGCAATGCGAAACTCCAGGTTGGGGGAGAGCAGTGTTTATTTCACTAAAGGTTGATACATTTGACGGGGGGGGGGTGGTGGTTTCCCAGCTGCGAAGGCTGCAGGGCCGGTCTCAACTAAAAAGATGTGGCGGTAGGGTCGGGGGAGGCATCGGGCGGCCACGGACGACACGGGACGCCCCGCCGACAGCTGATCAGCGGATCTGCAGGGAAGAAAAAGATGGGAGTTATTCCTGGTCTTGGTTATGACAGGAGCCTTATGCTCCCCCGCATCCATCCGGTAACCCCGCAGGCAGGCAAGGCCTTTGGCCGAGTACAACCCCAAAGGTAGTTTGTTTGCGCTGACGACGACCGACCGCAGAAGGAAACTCCCTCGAGGGTTCTACGAGATTAATGCGCACGACCTCACGGACCACAGCGAGCAGAAGAATTTAATAATGGACAAGGCCGTGGTCTTGTGGGCAGAGGGAAATCATTGCTTTTGCTAGCGGCTGGAGAACCTGCCGGGTGGGGCGGAGAACTCGGCAAGAGAGAGAGAGAGCGAGCGAGCAGAGGGCCTCGTTTAATCGTGACGGGCCACCAGCGGAACAAAGAAGGGAGCTTTGAGTCTCGAATGCTCATCCCCTGGAAAATCTTGTTGGTCTCTGAGGGGCTACCAGCCTAGAATCGAGCTCTTCTGCGGCAGACCAAGATGGCGGCCCTCTGGAACGATCCTCAGTGGAAGGAAGGAAGCCAGAGAATGTCAAAATATGGGTTCTTTCTAACAAACTAAGAAAGTCGTGCTGGATCAGACCAGTGGTCCATTCAGTCCAGCATCATGCGTCACACAGCAGCCAGCCAATTCCTCTGGAGGGCCAGCAAACACAGCACAGACGCCGAGGCCTTCATAAGAACATCAGGAGAGCCCTGCTGGATCAGACCAGTGGTCCATCTAGTCCAGCATCCTGTCTCACACAGGGGCCAGCAAGTTCCTCTGGAGGGCCATCAACAGGGCAGAGAAGCTGAGGCCTTCATAAGAACATAAGAAGAGCCCTGCTGGGTCAGACCAGTGGTCCATCTAGCTCAGCATCTTGTCTCACACAGTGGCCAGCCAGTTACTCTGGAGGTCCAGCAGCAGGGCACAGAGGACACAGACTTCCCCTGATCACATTAGGAGAGCCCTGCTGGATCAGACCAGTGGCCCCTCTAGTCCAGCATCCCACCTCATACAGTTCCTCTGGAGGGCCAACAACAGGACATAGAGGCTGAGGCCTTCCCCTGATAAGAACATCAGAAGAGCCCTGCTGGGTCAGACCAGTAGCTCAGCAAATCGAGCATCTTGTCTCACACAGTGGCCGAACAGTCCCCCTGGAGGACTAAGTGCAGGGCATAGAGGCTGAGGTCGTCAGAAGAACACCAGAAGGGCCCTGCTGGATTAGACCAGTGAGGGTCCATCTAGTCCAGCATCTTGCCTCACACAGCAGCCGACCAGTTCCTCTGGAGGTCCAACTAACATGGCATAGAGTCTGAGACCTTTGTAAGAACGTAAGAAGCGTCTGGCCAGAATGAGGGCAGTGGTCCATCTAGTCTGGCACCCTGTCTCACACGGTGGCCACAGCTGTCAATCACGTGGCATAGAGGCCAAGGCCTTCCCGTGATGTCGCCTCCTGGCCCTGGTATTCAGAATTTGACTTAAGTCACCAGGCCTAGTCAACTTTGGTTCAACACTCCTCCCTGAATCTGTCTAGCCCGTTTTAAAGCCATCGGTGCTAGTGACCCCCCCCACACACACACACAGCATCCCCCCACGAGGTGGCAGAAGTCCCTAGAAAGGGCTCAGGGACAATATGCACGGTTCCTTTCTCTGTCTCTTCTTTCCTTTTTCACAAATGACCCCAAAGGCTGGACTTCAACAGGGGGAGAGGGGAAAAGAAGAAGGAGAAGAGGAGGAGGAGACTGGATTTATACCCTGGCCCTTCACTACCCGAAGGAGTCTCAGAGTGGCTTACAGTCTCCTTTCCCTTCCCCTCCCCACAACAGACACCCTGTGAGGTAGGCGGGGCTGAGAGAGCTCTCTCGAGGACTGTTCCTGAGAGAACAGCTCTGAGAGAACTTGTGACCGACCCAAGGTTGCACCAGCAGCTGCATGTGGAGGAGTGGGGAATCAAACCCAGTTCTCCCAGATTAGAGTCCGCACTCCTAACCACTACCCCCAACTGGTGATTTAACCCTTTCCTCTCCCTGTTATCCCCCCTCCTGTTACCTCTGCTGTAACTTACAGCTTTTCTGCCAAGGAGAAGATGCTGGAGAAGAAAATGCGTACAGCTGGGTGCCATATTGAATTTGGCCTCTAAATTTGTTCTTCCTATTGTGAAGCTCCACATAAGGAGGCAGAAGGGTTTCCTTGCAAAGAGGGGACCTGGCTCCGCCTAACCCAGGTTCTCGGGTTCCAGAAACGACTTCCAGCATCTCTGGGAACTGACCAGTGGGGCGTTAAAGCAACTGGCCGCCCTCTCATTAATCTGATATGTAAGAACAAAAGTCTGTGCTGGTACTAGTTTTACCTCAGTAATTTTACCTCAGTAATTTACCTCAGTAATTTCAACCCCTGATTTCACCTGACTGTTTGCCTCAATGTTAAATAAAAACTTTTGTTATTTTTGAGTTCTTAAAGTGTCTCGAGTGCCATTTTCAAGGGTTTAAGCTAAAGGGCGATCCTATCCCTTCCCTCAGGTTCCTGGGCTGAGAAAATAACCGAAATATATCTTTCTGACAGGGTGGGACAGCCAAAGTTTCTTTGGGGGAGAAGAAAAGACGTTACCAGGGCAGCCCAGTCAGTGAGGGGACAGAAAAACGGAGGAAAAATCTAGCTTCTGAGGGAGAGAAGCGGAAGGGGTCCTTCACAGAGGCCTTCTGGGAGCACCGCTAGCTGGCGATGCCTCCCTCCGCCCCATGGATTCCAGTCACTCCCACACACACCCTTCCACAGATCTCCGTTGCCTCCTGGTTTCTCACCCCCCCCCCGCCACCTCTCGCACCCCTGCAAACCCCCTCATCATTCCGCACCGTATACTTGTCCCACTTCTTCTCAGGGTCGTAGGGCTCCCATCGGCTCGCGGGGAAAATGTGCTTGTTCTTCTCGTACCAGCTGCGCAGCACCACCTTCCCGGCGTGGGACTGAGGGAGGCAGATGAGAAAGAGGACACGGTAACACAGAAAGCAGTAATCCCTTCCCATCCCCAGTCTTCCCTAGCCAGTTCAGAAGGGGCGGGAAGGAGAAGGGGAAGGGGACCGGCTCTCAACAATGGAGAATGCTGGGGACGGAACAAGGGAGCCGTTTCCCTGGCAGAACATCAGAAGAGCCCTGCTGGGTCAGACCAGGGAGGGTCCCTCTAGTCCAGCCTCCCGTCTCACACAGAGGCCAGCCAGTTCCTCTGGAGGGCCAAGAACAGGGCAGAGAAGCCGAGGCCTTCCCCTGATAAGAACACCAGAAGAGCCCTGCTGGGTCAGACCAGGGAGGGTCCCTCTAGTCCAGCCTCCCGTCTCACACAGAGGCCAGCCAGTTCCTCTGGAGGGCCAAGAACAGGGCAGAGAAGCCGAGGCCTTCCCCTGATAAGAACACCAGAAGAGCCCTGCTGGGTCAGACCAGGGAGGGTCCCTCTAGTCCAGCCTCCCGTCTCACACAGAGGCCAGCCAGTTCCTCTGGAGGGCCAAGAACAGGGCAGAGAAGCCGAGGCCTTCCCCTGATAAGAACACCAGAAGAGCCCTGCTGGGTCAGACCAGGGAGGGTCCCTCTAGTCCAGCCTCCCGTCTCACACAGAGGCCAGCCAGTTCCTCTGGAGGGCCAAGAACAGGGCAGAGAAGCCGAGGCCTTCCCCTGATAAGAACACCAGAAGAGCCCTGCTGGGTCAGACCAGGGAGGGTCCCTCTAGTCCAGCCTCCCGTCTCACACAGAGGCCAGCCAGTTCCTCTGGAGGGCCAAGAACAGGGCAGAGAAGCCGAGGCCTTCCCCTGATAAGAACACCAGAAGAGCCCTGCTGGGTCAGACCAGGGAGGGTCCCTCTAGTCCAGCCTCCCGTCTCACACAGAGGCCAGCCAGTTCCTCTGGAGGGCCAAGAACAGGGCAGAGAAGCCGAGGCCTTCCCCTGATAAGAACACCAGAAGAGCCCGGCTGGGTCAGACCAGTGAGGGTCCATCTAGTCCAGCATTTTGTCTCACACAGTGGCCCGCCAGTTTCTGTGGATGGCCAACAACCAGGCACAGAAGCTGAGGCCTTCCCTTGATGTTGCCTCCTGGCTCTGGGATTCAGAAGATTAATGCCTCTGAATGTGGAGTTTCTCTTCGGTCACCACGACTAGTAGCCACGGAGAGACTTCTCCTCCCTGAATCTATCTGATCCCTTTGAAAGCTGTTTACTCCTGTGGCCATCACCACATTCTCTGGCAGCAAATTCCACATTTTAATCACTCTCTGTGCAAAGTAGTGTTTCCTTTTGTCCGTCCTGAACCTACTGCCCGTCGGCTTCACTGGATGCCCCCGAGTTCTAGTATTTTGGGAGTGGGAGAAAAAGTTCTCTTTGTCAGCTTTCTCCACCCCATGCAGAGAGGCCAGGAACAGCCTCTTCAATTGGTTTCTTTAACGGATAAAGATGCGGAGGACGCGCAAGGGCTATGTCGCTGCCGGGCATCACTGTCCAAGACCTCTTTCTATCAGTATCCCGCTCGAAGCCAGGGCCCCGGTGAAGCTGGGTTGCACCCCCCCCCAGCCTCA
>NW_015165325.1:201172-206756 GCF_001447785.1 Gekko japonicus
TACCACAGTGTTTCCTGTGCAGCCCGAACGCTGTTCACCACCCTTCACCCCAAACCTGTGCAACACCCCCACGTTATACACTATGAAAAGGGTCCCTGATATGGCTGGAACCGTCTGACACCTTTCCTGGCCCTCACCAAGTGTTTCCAGAAAATGGGCGGAGCCAGATGGGGCTGTTGCCCATCAGTGTTTCTGATTGGCCACTGATTGACAGGCTGTGCAGATTTTTTTAAAAATGTTTCTTTGGCTGCAGCTGCCACCACAGTACAAGGATCTTCACTGCCTGGCTGAAAGTGAGCCATGGCAACCATTGTGTGGCTGGCTCCGCCTCATGCGGCAGCCATTTTGTGGCTGGCTCCGCCTCCCACAGCAGCCATATTGTGGCTGTGTCCACCACCCTGTGTACAATTCCAAAGGCTGGGAACCCCTGCTCTATGACTCTGTCCAGGGGGTTTTTTGTAGAAAAAGCCCAGCAGGAACTCATTAGCATAATAGGTCACACACAACAGCAAAAACTCATTAGCATATTAGGCCACACCCCTGACAGCACAGCTCACTAGCATATTAGGCCACAACCCATGTTACCAGAAGTGTGGTCATCCAGCTACACCCACCTTTTGCTCTTTATTCTGTTTACCTTGTTTGTTGTCAAAACCCAGGGCCTTTTTTTGGTAGCAGGAACTCCTTTGCATCTTAGGCCCCACACCCCTAATGTAGCCAATCCTAATGAGTTTCTGCTGTTGGGTGTGGCCTATTATGCTAATGAGTTCCTGCTGGGTGTGGCCAACTCGGGAGCCAGCCGGAACTCCGTTCCTGTGCGTTCCTGCCCCAAAATAGCCCTGCTTTCTAGTAAATATGGTAAATAAACCAAGCTGGAAACACATATTGTCCCCCACTGTGTGCGGGTATGTGAGCAATCTCTATGAGCTTTTGAAAGGGAAGGGGATGAGAACCAGACATGCGTGCACATAGTGCATGCGCAGTGGGGAAAGGCTTTTAAAGCTCCTTTTCTGATTTGTTTCTTGTGATGGAGTTCAAGTTCTGCCTTACTTGTGTCCTCTTGGGCAAACATCTCTATCCCCTGCCTTCCAGCTCTACCAGTATCCATATTGATTTCTTCCTCTTCTCATTCTCCACCAGTGTGCAGCCTCAGCCTACTGTGACTCCAGCCCTTTTCGGGTGTTACATTTCTGCCACTCCAATCCCATGCACCGGGGGAGCATGCTATGTGTTACCATCTCAGTATGAACAATCACCGTTTGTTTCTATGCATAGGTTAGGCACAATCAAGCCAAAAACCGATAATTAGATGTATGCGTTCATCATGCAAAAATGCCCATTCACTTTTTCAGATAAAACGGTGACCATGCATACCGGGATGACTGCACACAGTGTGAACACATGTGAAGCTGCTTTATACCGAATCAGACCTTCTTGGTCCATCAAAGTCAGCATTGTCTACTCAGACTGGCAGCAGCTCTCCAGGGTCTCAGGTCAAGGTCTTTCTCATCACCTCCTGCCTGGTCCTTTTAACTGGAGATGCCAGGGATTGAACCTGGGACCTTCTCCACACCAAGCAGGGGCTCTACCACTGAGCCAGGTCTCAGGCCAAGGTCTTTCATACCTCTTCCTGCCTGGTCCTTTCAACTGGAGATGCCAGGGATTGAGCCTGGGACCTTCCGCATGCCAAACAGGGGCTCTACCACTGAGCCAGGGTCTCAGGTCAAGGTCTTTCTCACCACCTCCTGCCTTGTCCTTTTAACTGGAGAAGCCGGGGATTGAACCTGGGACCTTCTGCATGTCAAGCAGAGGCTCTGCCACGGAGCCAGGGTCTCAGGTCAAGGCCTTTCATACCACCTCCTGCCTGGTCCTTTCAACTGGAGATGCCAGGGATTGAACCTGGGACCTTCTGCATGCTAAGCAGAGGCTCTACCTCTGAGCCATGGCTCTCCTGGTGTGCAGGATTGGCATGCCAGAAATTTAATCCCGGGAAGGGGCTTTTGTCCGGCTGTGGGCCACTGGCAAGGCAACTCCAGGCCAAGCAAGGAATCGCTGCCGCCCTCGCCCCATGCCTTGAAGGCAACTTTCAAATCATGAAAGACAAAGACACGACTTACCGCTTTTCCCCCGGGCTTTCGTGACAATGAAGTCGTAGAAGCTGTGATGCTAGATGGACAGGAATGGGAAAAAAGGTATTTTTACAAAAAAAGCTCTCAGGAATATTCCCCAACCCACAGGTAGGGCTCCCGCTGGTGGATTTACTCCATTTGTGACTGACGGCAATTTCCACAGCAGGATGGAACAAAAGGAAGGCATAATTTGGGTTTGGGAAAAGGAAAACCCCGTGGGGCTAGGGTTACAAAGCCCCTGCTGGTAGCAGGGGGGAAAGGGCAAAAAAACACGTCCGTGTGGGGGGGGGATGTCAGCAATGTAGGACAAGGGACCGAGTGGATGTGATTTCTGAATGTGATGTTTGTCACTGTGCCTTCATAAGAGCCAGTTTGGTGTAGTGGTTAAGTGTGCGGACTCTAATCTGGGAGAACCGGGTTTGATTCCCCACTCCTCCACTTGCAGCTGCTGATGTGACCTTGGGTCAGTCACAAGCAAAAAAAGGTATTTTTTACAAAAACGGCTCTCAGGAATATTCCCCAACTCACACGTAGGGCTCCTGCTGGTGGGTTTACTACATTTGTGACTGACGGCAATTTCCACAGCAGGATGGAACAAAAGGAAGGCATAATTTGGGTTTGGGAAAAGGAAAACCCCGTGGGGCTAGGGTTACAAAGCCCCTGCTGGTAGCAGGGGGGAAAGGGCAAAAAAACACGTCCGTGTGGGGGGGGGATGTCAGCAATGTAGGACAAGGGACCGAGTGGATGTGATTTCTGAATGTGATGTTTGTCACTTGTGCCTTCACAAGAGTCTAATCATAGTATATTCAGATTTTGGTTATTTAGCCCAGATGGAAGAAAGCCAGAGCAGAATATATATTTTATAAATGTATTCTCCTGTATAAGGAGCTATATTAAGCAGAAGTACTATTAGAGGCCTCTGCAGATGTAATTAGAACACAGTAGAATGGAATGTACATCTGGAAGCTGCAAGGACATGAAGTCGCGAAAGTCAGAAGATGAGCTTCTCAAAACAATAATTTGCTTTGTCAAGCATGGCAGGGGGCCTCGGGAAGCCTGCCAAGACCGAAGTTTAATGTGGATCACTGGTACCTTATCAGCCAGCTCTCCACAGCGAGGTGGAGGGAAGCTAGCCTTGCTGGGACCAGGGAGGGTCCCAGTGTTCCTTAGTATTTTCCATTGTTCTGAGGACCCGACAAGCTAACATAACTACGGACACCCCTGACCAGCAGAAAAGAACGCCAATGGGGAGGTGTTGAGTCAAATGATGCTCTAGTGATACCACCTGCCTGGTGCCAATTAGGAATTCTGTAAAGTGTAAGTTATAAGTGATGTCATCTGGGGGTATAAGACCTTCTCCTCTTCCTGGTTATGGCAGGATACAGCTTGGTGTCGCTGGGGGCCCCAAGGTCCTCAGCCCTGTATCTCCTGTTATTGCAGTAAACAGGTATTTATCCACTCCCTGGACTCCAACCGTGTGTTCCTTATACAGCCCTGGGGGCACAGGATTTGTGCATCAGCAACATCCCGATGCACTGACATGACTTCATTTATAACCAGAAGGGATGCTTGGGACACTCCGGCATTTGGGCAAACCTCTATGGTTAACCGTAGAGTTTTGCCCAAATGCCAGGGGGCCCCCAGCAGTGTGTCGCTAGGGGATGCTGGAGGTGCTCCAGCGCTTGAGCAAAATTCTATGGTTGAACCATAGAGTTTTGCCCACGTGACAGAGCGTCCCCAGCAGTGTGTCGCTAGGGGATGCTGGACGTGCTCCGACATTTGGGCAAAACTATGGCTCAAGTGGTTAAGACGCTGAACTGCAGGCTGTGGAAGGTCAGTAGTTCAGCAGTTCGAGACCCGGGTGCCGCATGATGGAGTGAGCTCCCGTCTCTCGTTCCAGCTCCTGCCAACCTAGCAGTTCGAAAGCAAGAAATTGCAAGTAGGTAAATAGGGACCGCTTCGGTGGGAAGGGAACAGCGTTCCGTGCGCCTTGGTGTTTAGTCATGCCGGCCACATGACCACGGAAACGTCTTCGGACAGCGCTGGCTCTTCGGCTTTGAAACGGAGATGAGCACCGCAACCCTAGAGTCGGACTCGACTGGCTTTCGAGCAAGGGAGACCTTTACCTTTTTTTTACCTTTACGGTTAAACCGTAGAGTTGTGCCCCAACGCCAGAGCGTCCGTGGTGATTTTTTTGTCATCTTCTAGGTGTGGAACGGGTCACTAGGGGTGTGTGTGGGGGGAGGTATTTGTGAATACCCTGCATAGTGCAGGCAGTTGGACTAGATGACCCTTGGCGGTCCCTTCCGACTCTCTGATTCTATGATGCACGGACGCCCCTTCGGAGACGGCAGGGAGGGATGTCACTGGGTCACCGGCTACCTTACGTGGGACTGACCGTGGGACTTTCTCTCTTTACATCCACACTGCTGACAGTGGGGGGTCAGGCCTCCCTAACCCGGCCACACCGGTCCGGGTCCGGGACGGCAGAGAGGAGGCACAAGTGGGCTCGTCAAAGGCCTCCCCTGTGGAAGAGGGCAGCGGCTCATTCTCTCGCACCCCAAGGGAGCCAACTGCAGGCATTCGATAACCTTTAGGAGGGGCTTCCTAATGGCAAGTGTGGTTGGGCAGCACCAACTATTACCGGAGGAGAGGTGGGCTCTTCCCGGCTGGAGCCTGGGCCAGCATTCTGCTCCCATTACCTATTCTATCCCATTATTCCATCCCACTATCTATTCCATTATTCCATGATCGGCTTCTATTATCTATTAAAACATTTATATCCTGTCTTCCCTTATGGTTCGAGGCGGCTTAGAATAATCGTTGAAGCATCCCCAGCTACAACCAGAGATAAAATAGCTGAGGGGTGTCAGAAGGGTCAAAGGCCACAGGATCTACCCGTCCAAAGCAGCCGTTTCCTCCAGGGGAAGTACTATTTGTAGGCTGGAGATCAGTGGTCATTCCTGGCCCCACCTGGGTATTGGCAGCCCTCGTCAAGCGTCTGGCCCTCGTTTTGCTTTGGGCTGCCCTTGAGGGAGGGAGGGAGGAGGGAGGGAGGGAGGGAGGAAGGAAGGAAGGAAGGAAGGAAGGAAGGAAGGAAGGAAGGAAGGAAGGGCATCAAGCTTGACTCACATGAAGCTGCCTTCTACTGAATCAGACCCTTGCTCCATCAGGGTCAGCCTTGTCTCCTCAGACCGGCAGTGGTTCTCCAGGGTCTCAGGTCTTTTGTATCACCTCCTGTCTGGTCCTTTTTAACTGGAGATGCCGGGGACTGAACCTGGGGCCTTCTGCATGCCAAGCAGAGGCTCTGCCACTGAGCCAGGGTCTCAGGTCAAGGTCTTCCTCATCACCTCCTGCCTGGTCCTTTTAACTGGAGATGCCGGGGATTGAACCTGGGACCCTCTGCATGCCAAGCAGAGGCTCTGCCACTGAGCCAGGGTCTCAGGTCAAAGTCT
>NW_015165325.1:207883-209243 GCF_001447785.1 Gekko japonicus
CCAGGGTCTCAGGTCAAGGTCTTCCCCATCACCTCCTGCCTGGTCCTTTTAACTGGAGATGCCGGGGATTGAACCTGGGACCTTCTGCATGCCAAGCAGAGGCTCTGCCACTGAGCCAGGGTCTCAGGTCAAGGTCTTCCCCATCGCCTCCTGCCTGGTCCTTTTAACCGGGGATGCCAGGGACTGAACCTGGGACCTTCTGCATGCCAAGCAGAGACTCTGCCACTGAGCCAGGGTCTCAGGTCAAGTTCTTTCCCATCACCTCCTGCTCGTCCTTTTAACTGGAGATGCTGGGGATTGAACCTGGGACCTTGTGCAAGTAAGCTGGCTGGGTGTTCTTGGGCCACTACAAATTCTCCGCCTGGGCTACCTCACAGGGTCGTCATTGTGAGAAAGTGGAGGAGGAGAGAACAATTGTGTTGAAAATTGCTCTGGATCATCATTGGGGTGAAAAGTGGCATAACATAAACTAGAATCCATAGTTAGCACAATTTAAAAGTTTCAGGCTTACTTTACTAGTTAGTCAATTATACTCAAATTGAGTAGGTATTAAATTTGTTCACACACAACCCCTTTTAAGAGAAAGAGAGATTTAGCACGCATACATGCTGCAAATTCAGAGACCAATATTGAAAAATTCCAAACAAGAGGATATGATGCATCATCATCATCATCATCATCATCATCATCATCATCATCATCATCATCATCCAAATAATCTAATAGAGCTGTTAAAATGTATGCAATACTCTGCCATGTAAATGAGTCCAAAAGTAGGAGAGAGAAAAATTCAGAGCCATAGTTTTTACTCTTGTTTTAGAAAATACTTGCCCATTAAGATACCCTTGACTTTCATTTTACAGCTCTCCATACATTCTATTGTTCTGTACTAAAAAGGTTTCTGAAGAGCACTTTTAAATGAATTATTCATAGAAACTACTTCAGTGGTTGCTGTGAAACCTTGAACTATTTCATCTTTGAAGTTTGTAGAACAAATCTATGCATATTGGATGATATATTAAACACATGTTGTAGCCATTGTTCATGGCTCAACAATACTGTAAGTAAAGTGGCTGACTTGGGTTGATAGGACCAATCACAAAATGTTAGGAGGTTGCAAGCCAAGCATTCTCCTACGATGGAGATTTCTGAACTGGTGCTTCTCACAATTGCAAAGGTGTTCTTCTGAAGAACCTCCTGTTCCAATGAAGTGGAACAAAGACAGCATTGGCTCTCCCCCCTCCCCCAGTTGGAATAAAGAGACAGACACCAATATGGATTTAACAAGGGCCACTTTATTAATTATTTAATAACAACAAATACTAGCGAGGGGTTACCAGAAATGTACTGAGAAATATGA
>NW_015165325.1:209337-209530 GCF_001447785.1 Gekko japonicus
GGCATGTTCAAGAGAACCCTTGACCCACAACCCCAGAAACCGCAAAGGCCCGCTAAGGTAGGCTGAGCCAGATTGTTCCAAAGAAGATCACCCCTTCCCAGCCTTGAGCCACAAATGCCCAAAAGCCGTTCCTGGAGGACCCTTTATTTCCTTTATAACAATGCCCCGAGGCTCACCATTTCCATCCTGATTG
>NW_015165325.1:209617-209774 GCF_001447785.1 Gekko japonicus
GCCCTTGTAAGAAAGATGCCCCCCATCTCCCCTATACAGGTCAGGGAACTCGACCCGTATATCAGGGTGCAACAGAAAGATGCCCAAACCGCCCTCCATGGCGTTCTTAAGCTGCCAGTTGGCATTCCGCCTCGCCCGGTCCAAACACCTAGGATCT
>NW_015165325.1:212041-217587 GCF_001447785.1 Gekko japonicus
AGGTCTTTCTCATCACGTACTCCTTGGTCTTTTTAACTGGAGATGCCGGGGATTGCACCTGGAACGTTCTGCATGCCAAGCAGAGGCTCTGCCACTGAGCCAGGGTCTCAGGTCAAGGTCTTTGCCATCACCTACTACCTGGTCCTTTTAACTGGCCATTTAAACCCCTGCTTTCTGTGGAAAGCAAAGCTCACCTTGACTGTCCGCCGGTGTCCAGAGCCGTCCCAGTAGCTGAAGGTGATTTCGATTTCTTCACCTGTCCAGAGATTGAAGGTTTTTAAAAGGTCAGCGCTTGTTTAATCTCAACTCGGTATGGAGACCTCCAGTGTCTCCCTGTAACTTCATCCCGCCCCCACCCCCTTCTCCTGCCTCCAGATCCAGGCGGGATTCCGATAGCCGAGGGGGCAAGGCCCGCCCGGAGTCGCGTTCCGTGTCACTCACTCTTGATTTTCTCCTGCTTAGCTTCCCACTCTTGGCGGAGCTCTTCTCGGAGACGGTTCTCTTCCTCCTGAAGGGCCGAGGGGGTGGAGAGAACGCTTTCAGGCAAGGGGGGGTGAGTCTATAAGAATGGGGGGGGACCTCTGGGCCTGAGGAAGCAAAGAGGGCAAGGGAGCAGGGCATGCTGGGAAGAGGGGACAATGCAGCATCTGACTTGCCGCCGACTGAGTGTGGAGGTTGGAGATCAGGACTTCCTTGGGCCTCCCCACCCCAGCTCCTGAAACTGTGCTCCTGAGGAGCCAGGAATGCTCAAACGCAGTGAGGGGGAGCAAAACGGAGGTCTGAGGGAGCAGAGGAGACATGGGAAGGAATTGCCTTTCCCTGAACTGCCGACACAAGCGCCACTCCGCCAGGGCATGTCGCATAGAAAATGCCTTAACAGGATTGCAGCTTGTCAGACGGACCATGGTGATCTAAACGACAGTCAGAGGTCACATGACTGGACCTGTGGCATCAGCCTGCGGGAGGTGCTTCAGTGACTCAGGATCTCTGTGCTGATTGGATACTTGGACTCAGGGGTCATTTCGTAGAAAAAGAGCTAGGGGAACTCATTAGCATAACTCATTAGCATATGCCACACCCCCTGACATCAGGGGCCCGGCGGTGGACCTGCAAGGCCGGCGGGAGTGCAAGGAAGCCCCGCCAAGGCCCTCCCCGGCCCCAGGCAGGCAGGGGTGGGGAGAGGCGGGGAGGAAGCAACCTACCCTCCCTCTTCTCCTGCCTTCTCCTGGCTGAATGAGGGCTGGAAGCGGGGCGGCCGGAAGCAGGGGGCGGGGCTTCGTCATGTGCCCCGCCCCCCGTACCTCACCCGGGGGAACTGCGTTCCCCCGCATTCCCCCCCGAAATGACCTCTGCTTGGACTACTTCATGTGTATATAAGTCTGTGCCGTATATACCACTGTATGCCAGTATGGTATCAGGTTGCTGGGCGAAGCGCTTTGCCAGTGGAAACTGTGAATACACGGACTGTGTATAGAATGTTAATAAAAGTGTAAATAGCACCAACCTACGCTGGTGTGTGCAACTTCCATATGACTCTGCAACACTCGTAAAAGAAACAGGAGATATGGCACCAGCAACGTTCCCTCTAAGGTGTGGAGTCTCGTGAGCAAAAATTCTACTTTGTGAGCTACCGGCATTCAAGTTGTGAGGGAGTGATTTGGCTGCTGCCTAAATCAGTTTGTTCTGGAGCCCTCCTTCCTGAGCTAAAGCAAAAATGTGTGAGCCGGAAGCTAAAAAACTGTGAGCTGGCTCACACTAACTCAGCTTAGAGGGAACAGTGGTCACCAGCCCACCATGGCTCACAATACCGTCAGGGCAGCGGCTGTGATCCCGGCAGACGAGCGGCCCTGGATCCAACCGGGGACTTTCTGAGGGGTGGCGCGCCGTTTTCGGAATACCCTCACCCACCCCGAGGCCGGCCCTGTTGGCCTACGGCCATCAGAGCTAAACAGTTCCCTCTTACTCAAGGTTTCTGTTAAAATTTATCCCACATTTTATTTATTTATTTTTCGCATTTATATCCCGCCCATACCGTAAAGGGGCTCAGGGCGGGTTACAACATTTTAATAAACACTATAACATTTAAAACACACTTAAAACATATATAAAACATTTAAAATCGGTAGTCACGCTTGCCGTAGGGAGAATCCGGCCCACTGATGTAACCAGGTATGGCCGGTTATCAGTAGGTGGGAGATTGCAACCTCGGGGGGGGGGGCCTATGTGGATGCCCGTTGCCTCAGGCAAAGGCCTGGCTTTACGATCTTCTGACCTGTTTCCCATCCATCTGACATTTATTCCAACTTCCTCCAACGTCGCTGAGGTAACTGTCGGACTTTACGGCTGTTCAGTCAGGAAGCTTTTAATGTTGGTGAGATTAGTCTTATGTAGGGGTTATTTTAATATAAATTGTGGACTGTTTTCTTTTCTTTTTTAAATTATTAGCATTAGTAGTCAGTGTCTGGAGAAGCGACATATGTGTTTTTTAAATAAATCTGAGGACGGCTGTGAGGGGGGCCCATGGAGAGTGGCTAAGCACCATACCTCACGGTCCCGGTCAGGCAGGAAGCTGGTGTCCACGTCTGGATTCTTCCCCAGTTTCCTCTTCTTAGTGGGCAGCTCTGTGTGGGGGGGGAGCAACAAGTGGGTGGAAGCAAGATGATAACCAGAGTCAGATTTATCCACCGGGACTGAATCGAGACCTAGGTTTCCTGTCTCATTACTAACGCTTATTTCTCCATGTTTACTCCTCCTCTGCACATCACACCTAACCCAATCATGCCTACTATTGTAATTTGCCTGCTCTTGTCATTCGGCATCTGAAGTCACTCCACTCTCCAAGATATAAGGACAGGTGGATGAACATTCTAGCTATATCTGAAGAAGTGAGCGGTGACTCATGAAAGCTCCTCCCCTGCCACAAATCTTGTTCGTCTTTCAGGTGCTAACTGGACTCTTGCTCTTTTCCACTAACACAGGCTATGTAAGCGTACAGTTAAGGCTTGACGATAATTAAAGGTAAAGGTTCCCTTGCTCGAAAGCCAGTCAAATCCGACTCTAGGGTTGCGGTGCTCATCTCCGTTTCAAAGCCGAAGAGCCAGCGCTGTCCGAAGACGTTTCCGTGGTCATGGGGCCGGCATGACTAAACGCCAAGGTGCACGGAACGCTGTTACCTTCCCACCGAAGCGGTACCTATTTATCTACTTGCAATGTCTTGCTTTCGAACTGCTAGGTTGGCAGGAGCTGGAACTAGAGACGGGAGCTCACTCCGTCATGCGGCACACTCGGGTCTCAAACTGCTGAACTACCGACCTTTCACAGCCTGCAGTTCAGCATCTTAGCCACTTAAGCCACATTTTAGAGGCACTCTAACTGCCGTTTTTATCCAACTAGATTTCAGTGTTAGAACAGGAAACCCTGCCCCTTTTGAAGTAATGTTTCATGGGCCCCAATCTGGATGGCCCAGGCTAGCCCGATCTCATCAGATCCCAGAAGCTACACAGGGTCAACTCTGGTTCATATTTGGATGAGAGACCACCAGGGAAGGCCGGGGTTGCAGAGGCAGAGGCAGGCAATGGCAAACTACCTCTGAACACCTCCTGCCTTGACCTGGATGGCCCAGGCTAGCCTGATCTCGTCTGATCTCGGAAGCCAAGCAGGGTCGGCCCTCATTAGTACTTCGGCAGGAGACCATCAAGGAAGTCCAGGGTCGCTGTGAAGAGGCAGGCAATGGCCAACCTCCTCTGTCTGTCTCTTGTCCTGACCTGGATGTGCCAGGCTAGCCCAGTCTTCACAGATCTCAGAAGCTAAGCAGGGTCAGCCCTTGTTAGTATGTGGGCGGGAGACCACCAAGGAAGCCCAGGGTTGCTATGCAGAGGCAGGCAATGGCAAACCCACCTCTGAATGTCTCTCGCCTTGTCCTGGACGGCCCAGGTTAGCCCAATCTCAGAAGCTAAGTAGGATCGGCCCTGGTTAGTACTTGGATGGGAGACCACCAAGAAAGCCCAGGGTTGCTACGCAGAGGCAGGCAGTGGCAAAACACCTCAGTTCGTCTCCTTCCTTGACCCGGATGGGCCAAGTCTAGCCCCATCTCGTCTGATCTCGGAAGCTAAGCAAGGTCGGCCCTGGTTAGTAAATTGGATGGGCGACCTCCGAGGAAGTTCAGGATTTGCTATGCAGAGGAATGGCGAGGCAGGCAGTGGCAAAACACCTCCGTTCGTCTCCTTCCTTGACCCGGATGGGCCAAGTCTAGCCCCATCTCGTCTGATCTCGGAAGCTAAGCAGGGTCGGCCCTGGTTAGTAAATTGGATGGGAGACCTCCGAGGAAGTTCAGGATTTGCTGCGCAGAGGCGGGCAACAGCAAAATCCACCTCTGAACGTCTCCTGCCTTGAGAACCTCACAGGGTCGCCAGACGTCAGCTGCGACTTGAGGTCACTTTCCACCACCGACGCTTCATGGCCTCCTCACCTTGACATGACGCGGGGCCACGGGCCGTCTCAATTTGGTCCTGACGCTAAGCCGAGGGGTCAGGCAACCCTGAACAGCCAAGACGCTAGGCCTGGCCCCACTGCTGGACCTCCTAGTGGCACCTGGTATTTTTGGCCACTGAGTGACAGAGGGTTGGACTGGATGGGCCCCTTGACCTGATCCAACATTGGCTTCTCTTAGGTTTTCCTCGGCACATGACGGAGGGCCTCTGCCTCTCAGCTGTGGAGCCTTGTGAGCAAAAATTCTACTTTGTAAGCGACTGGCATTCAAGCTGTGAGCGAGCAGCTTGGCTACTGCAGAAATCACCTTGCTCAGGAACCGTCCTTCCTGAGCTGAGGCAAAAACGTGTGAGCCGGAGGCTAAAAAACTGTGAGCCGGCTCACACTGACTCAGCTTAGAGGGAACACTGGTGGCAGCCCTGAGGTGGTGGCAACGGGGTGAGTAAAAGAAGACGCTAAACAGCTTCTGCCACTCCTTGCCTTCCAGAGCAACCCAACCACCCGCTGGTTCTCACCATGTCTCTCCAATCCCCTTTTATTTGCTGCCGCACCAGCCTCCTCACAGGTATATATCGCTTTCGCTTTGTTCACCACAGTCCCTGAACCCCGTTCCTAGAGCTTGGCAGCCAGCTCTTCTGTGCGCCCCAGCCCCAACCCTTCCTCAACCGCCCCTGTGCTCGGTTTCGTCTGCCGATGCCTGGCCTCACCTTCCCGCTCAAGCTCCACCTCCTCCTCCTCCTCCTCCTCTCCTCCGTCCTCTTCCTCTTCCTCGTCCAAGGTGAAGGACAAGCTGGAGATCTTGCGCTTTTGCTCCTGCTTGCGTTCCCGCTCGCGCATCCGCTCCAGCTTCCTGCGGAGAGACAAGACACACTCTGCCCATCTCGTAGGCTTCTCTCTCCCGCTTGTCGCCAAGGGCCCCGGGTACCCGATTCTCCCGCCCCCCGTTTTCTTTTCACAGCAGTCCCGGGAGTTAAGTGGGGCTGGAAGAGAATGGCTGGCAGAGTCATCATTATGGTTAGCCACTTTGAACCATGAGGAAAGGGAGGGAGGGAGGAGAG
>NW_015165325.1:217648-217802 GCF_001447785.1 Gekko japonicus
GACAAAGGAAGGAGGGGGAGAGAGAAAGAGAAGGAAAAAGAGAGAGAAAGAGGAAGGGAGGGAGGGAGGAAAAAAGGAAAGAAGGGAGGAGAGAGAGAGAGAGAAAGGAAAGAAGGAAGGAATGAAGGGATAGAGAGATAGAGAAGGAGAAAGA
>NW_015165326.1:0-36684 GCF_001447785.1 Gekko japonicus
CATCCTGCAAGTTTCTTGTGGGTCTCCATTGTAAATAAATAAATGCAAATGCATGAGTCTGATTTGGGAGTGCATCTGTTTGCCAGTGTGTCCTTTTCCTTTTCTTTCCTACTTTCACATTTGTAAACTCACAGTCTTCAAAAAGGCACTACAAAACACCAATGCTTTGCCTGTGACCCTGGAAGACTGCTTTGAACTTGCCACTGATGGGAGTGAGGGAACAAAACAAGATAATCTAAGACTGTTATTCTGAATCTTATTTGAAGTGCCTAAAATCCAATTAACTTCAGAACTCACAAAGAGGTTTAAGGTTGCAGCCTAAGCCTCAAACAGAAATAAAGCTTCTGAAGGAAAGGTTGTGGAGAGAAAGGATTGCTTGTTTTTATTAAGTAAGATATTTGGTGGGCAAAAGAATTACTTTTGAGTCATTTGAAGGAAAGGTAGAAAATGATATTGAATGCAAGAGACGGTTAATAGGTTTCACGTGCTGTGGCCAATTCAACACAACGAACCAGAAGGGTTAAGCTGACCATATATATTATAAAAATACAAAATTTATTAAGGTGTACACATATTAAAATATATTTGGGTTAAAAAATTTCAAGTATCAGACTAATAAAAGCATATCAATTATTAATACACATGATGGGTTAACACTTTACAACTCAAGACCAAACGCGTTTCGGCCTCAAAGGGCCTTCCTCAGTGGTCACTATACAACATAGTATAGACACACATTCAAACATATGTATACTTATTTAAAGACCAGATGTTGTATCCTGAAATTATAAAAATAGAGGGGGGAGAAAAGAGGGGAAATGAAACTCAAATTATTATTATGAATGTATACCAAATCCTTATTAATTTAAACAATTAATTTTTTTTCAAACTAGAATTACCTTATATGTTTGCAATTGTGTTGCTGGTATTAATGATGGGCCCTAGGTATGGCCATATTCATTCCAATTATTCTAAATAAAACCATGAAATGAAATAGTAAAATTATTATATTATTAGTAGTTCCAATTATTCTATTTAAAGTAGCCTAATAGCCATAAAAATTAAATTGACCAACAAACCTGGTACTGAGATTGCAAAAGTCTGAATGTGTGTCATTCCAGGGCTGGGGAAAGGAGAGGCAGACTCCTCTTAGAGTCTGGCAGCTTTCCCCAGCTGGTGTCAGATGAGAGGTGGCTAGCTTTCAAGGCCTCCTCGGGGAAGGGGGCGGGCCTCCCTCTGGCGGCGCTCCTGACCTGGTTTGCCATGTCTCCTTCCTTAGCTGTTGTGGGCCTCCTTCACCGCTAAAGCGCCCAGCAAGCCTGCCTTGGCTTCCTACTGCTCGACTCAGTCGCTGAGCCAGAGCACACCACACGTAGGCTGGTTGTGGGTGGGATTTCCTCTGCATACCTTTGTACTTCCTGTGATGACTCACTGACACAGCCCTGCAGTGAGTATCACCACCCTTCCTGCCTGCCTTCCTGCAAAGCCAGGCTCAGAGCCTGCTCCTTCCCCACCATGACCAGCAGCTGGGCCAGGCGTTCTGTGTGCTCAGACAAAAATCCATGCACTCCTAACTGACAATTAGTGTGCTCAGTACATGTACCTCAACTTACAGGGAACACTGTTGAGCACCAAGGACTGGGTCTTATCCATAATAGCACCCAAGCTCTGGAACTCCTTGTCTTCAAGAAGCTCATTTAGTATCAAATTGGTAGGTTTTTTAGTTGCAGAAGATGTTTTTATTCTCTGAGGCTATTTAGTTCCTCTTCACCTGTGGAATTTTATCCAGCTGTGCTGACTTTAAACAATGACTCTCTTTAATAGGCTTTTCCTGGTTTTTTGCTGGCTTTTCTAAAGAGCTTCCTAAGTCTAAATTTTCCCTGTTGCTGTTTTTTATCCTTGTTTTATTGTTTTCATTTTTTAGAATTATTATAAGCTGTCTAGATATTTCTGTTGAAAGGTGGGGCATGAATGTTTTAATTAAATAAAATTACAAGTTATGCTGATTAGGAAATGTGCCCTACACACCATTCTCAAACAGTTTTCTTATTGAATTTATAACAGATGATAGTGTGGTACAGCAGATGATGCTGGAGAAGAGAGAAGAAGGTTTAAATCTCTTAGGAAGTTCATTTCAACCTAATTGTCTTATAATATAATAATGAGGGTTTTTAGAAGTGTGCTGTAGATCACACAACATACAGAGTTGCATGGAGGAAGGCTATGATATGAAATTATTTTAATATTCTCACTCAGTGGCTTCAAAGTGGGAATGCGGGAACAACAACTTTCTGAAACATGTTAAGTGCAGACAATCTTTTTGAAGTCCTGACACTGTTGCTGTTTTCTAGATGAGAAACACATAATGTGTTTAGAATTAACTTGTTCCGGGCATAACTTTTCTCTCAGTTTTTCTCTCAGTAGTTTCACGTCCGGCTCTTTTAGTGTGGAGGCACTTTCAGATGGAAATACAGAAGAATGCTGAACTAGAGCATGTTGCTGGAGAGTTTTTAAAAAAGCCTTTGCTTCAGTAAATATCTTTCCCCCCCAGTGATCTGTGCTTGAGTACACTGCGTCAGGAACCCATTTTCCTAGCATAGTGCAAGAGCTGGGCTGCTATTGCAGAATCTTCAGTCTAGCTTTTTCATCCTGACAAAGGTTCCTGCTGCTGGGAGGCGGACAAGAGGGAGCGGGTTCTGAGTCTCTTTCATTCTTTCACTGTTTGACTTCATGGCACACAAAAATCTCCCCTCCCAAATGCTTGTGTTTAACCATGGCTGCAGAAGAAAATGTTCTAAAACATAAATAGTTAGTTACTGGTACATGGGTTTCCTTGAAAAGAAATCTAAAAAAAATGTTTTGCACAGTCTTTCTAATACAGAAGCAAGTAAAAGTTCTAAATAAATACATAAATATAGATGTATTTATATGTATAGCATTAGCTATGCTGCACAGTTAACATAAATTACAGCGATACAATCTCATTTTCTTCCTCAGGTGTGGGGAGATTAGAACATATTTCATATCTATCATGTATCAAGTTAAATTACTGTAACTTTGCTTACTAAATGTCACAGTTACTAGGCAAAATTGCTCTAAGTTTAAATTGTGACAAAGTTATACTAAAGTAAGAAGCAGTTTCTGTAGGGTAAAATATAAGGTGTTGTAGTTTAATAATATTAGTATTAGCTGAATTGAACAGTCCCATATTCTGTTGCCTCGAGAGCAGCTTCTTCCAGAGCTCTGCATTAATTCTTTTGTCATTGAATATGTGTGTTGGACTAAAAACCTTTAGATCAGTGGAGCAGTTAACTATACCAGTGGTTACCTGTTTTGCCTCTTGGGACTCTTGATTTTTGCCTGTATCTGATGGAAAGGTACAGATAATCTGGACATGGCCTGTTATGGTTGGGATTAATAGTGTCTGGTTAAAACTGAAGAACTCTAGTCTAATGTCTACTTCTTACACTCCCAGAATTATCCTCAAGTTGAACTAGAAGGTTATGGGGGGGAGTGTCCCAAGCTTGAGGAGTTGCCCTGCTATTCTGCAGGGAATAAGAAAACTAGTGACTGCTTTGTCTGAACCTAGTGTAGGTCCTTTTTGACTGACAGCAAGCCCCCCGATGGCAAGCCCCCCGACCCCCCTCCAAGCTCGAAGACCTCCTGCAACTCCCAAAACGCCGCCGCCGCCCGTGTCTTCACCCATCCACCCTGAGGAGCCACTCTTGCCCCCTGACCTCAAGTCCTGCATGCTGGAGGGAGGGAGGGGAGTGGCGGCAGGAAGGCGGCAGAGGCCGGGCTGCCCACCCCCTCCCAGGGACTAAGACGCTGGAGCTGACGCTGGCGGAGGACGGGACGAAGGAGGAGAGGGACACTCACTTGCAGGCTTGGAGGAGGCGAGGCGCCGGCCAGGCGGGGCTCGGGGTGCAGAGAGGCGCACTCACTCGGGCAGGTGCTCCCTCCTGCAGGCTGCTGGTGGTGCTGCTCGTCGCGGCCAGCCGCCTTGGAGGAGAAGGGGAGTCACGGGGCACAGCCGGCTTCTCTTCCCCTGCTGGCTCAATGTCTGCCTTGCGTGGCCCCTGCCCTCCATTCAAACTGCCCAATCGGGGGCCGCCCGGACAGCTGGGGTGATGGCACACATGCCCATAGAGAAGGCTCTGAGTGCCACCTCTGGCATGCATGCCATAGGTTCGCCACCACAGCCCTAGGATGTACTGACACATCAATTACATTCAAACAAGAAGAAAAGGTGTCTGAGATAAAATGGCACCATTATATTATTGGTGGATAAATCATAAATGCCATTTTTTTGCACCGTCTGTAATCTGTACAACCTCTGTGTATTGTCACTAGGAAACTGTGGCTGACCATATGGAGAGGAAATTAACCACAAATGCACATAGAAAATGGGCCCTGGTGAGGCTGTGATGCACCCTGTTTTGTTTTGATGGTCCCTCATCCTGACATCGGTCTCATTATCAGATCCTTTCCCATTAATGTCTTTGTACTATTTATGTCTATTCCCTGTTTCACAAGATAACCATTTTAGCAAGAGAAAATTTAATAAAGCAAGGACAAAATTTAATAAAGCACTTTATTTCATTAGTGGTTGTGCAAAAACAACCGCTTTAAAACAGCCACACAATAAGTACCAACATGGACAGTTAAAAGTTTACCTGTCCAATTCAGCATCCCAGTATGTCACCTTTGATCTGTGGCAGAGGGAATGGTTTTTGACTTCTCAGAACTCTTATTATAAATTCCATGCAGACGTCTCTGAACTTCTCTTTATTTTGACTATGGTGTGTAGCCCTCCAGTTAGCATATGGTGAGAACAGAGTGCCAACAGCTACATGCAGTTCAGGTTCACATTACAGACAACCCACCTTACCCCTTGTAAGAACATAAGAGATGCCAATGTTGGATCAGGCCAAAGGCCCATCCAGTCCAACACTCTGTGTCACACAGTGGCCAGAAATACCAGTGCCATCAGAAGGTCCACCAGTGGGGCCAGGACATTAGAAGCCCTCCCACTGTTGACCCCCCCCAAGCACCAAGATGACCCACTGTCTGTGTCACCCACTGCCAGGGATTTACCCATAGGGATAGTGTGATTGTAACTCTAACATTCCCCCGTCCACTGTTGGAGGCTACCCTTTGACTATGTCTGATATTTGGATGTGTGCTGCTGTTCAATGCTCCCTCTAAGCTGTGGAGTCTTGTGAGCAAAACTTCTACTTTGTGAGCTACTGGCATTAAAGTTGGGAGGGAGCGATTTGGCTACTGCATCAATTAGTTTGCTCTGGAGCCATCCTTCCTTTTTTTAATTTTATTTTCGTTATAAAGTAGGATACATAAAAGTTCAGAATAATGACAATAATGGCAAACTTGTATCAAGGTAGGTAACATCAAAAATCAGAAAAAATACAATTGCTTGTTTCAAAAAATAGAAGACTATACTTTTCACTCTAAAATCAAGGAGTAGAGCAAAGATCAACAAACTTTTGGCATAAGGGTGCTAACTAAGTATCCAGTATATGTACAACTAGCAAATCAGTTATATTTTTGCTGCCAGTGTCGGGAGATGGTTTACATCCATTCCCTAAACTGCTGCCAAGAGGAGGGTAAGAAATCTTCTGTTGCTAAGAATTCCAATATAGGCTCCCATTTTTCCATTGGAGCCATCCTTCCTGAGGTGAGACAAAAATGTGTGAGCCGGAGGCTAAAAAACCGTGAGCTAGCTCACACTAACTCAGCTTAAAGGGAACACTGGCGCTGCTGTACATGTCCAAACTGTGATCCTGCAAGGCAGCAAGGACCCACAGGTGTTTTGCCAGGAACAGCGATGTTGGGGGGGGGGATCATCTGGTACTCAGCAATGAGGCTGGATTACAGTTTACTTAACTGGATCATTCATGGTGGATGATATTAGACAACCCCCTCCTCCCAGGAACAAATATTTAAAAAAGCATTCGAATTGAAATGTTGTGAACATGATGGGCTGGGGTCCCCCAACTGTGTAGGCCCTGAAAGGATATTCAACACAGCCAATCCTGGCTCTCTGTTGAATGTAGCTGTATGATACATGTGTTGAAAAACAGCTGATTGTCACATTCACAGTTTGCATTTCGAAATGTCAATCCTAGGGTTGCCAAACCCCCCGGTTTGCGCAAGGCAGCAAGGACCCACAGGTGTTTTGCCAGGAACAGCGATGTTGGGGGGGGGGATCATCTGGTACTCAGCAATGAGGCTGGATTACAGTTTACTTAACTGGATCATCCATGGTGAATGATATTAGACAACCCCCTCCTCCCAGGAACAAATATTTTAAAAAGCATTAGAATTGAAATGTTGTGAACATGAAGGGCTGGGGTCCCCCCCCCATATATATATATATATTATGGCAATAAACTGTGTAGGCCCTGAAAGGATATTCAACACAGCCAATCCTGGCTCTCTGTTGAATGTCGCTGTATGATACATGTGTTGCAAAACAGCTGATTGTCACATTCACCGTTTGCGTTTCGAAATGTCAATCAAAAATTGTAGGTTATTGAGATTATTGACCCAATCCAGAAAAGGATGCCTGTGTTTAAGCAGCCTTCTGTATGTATTGCCAGTACTGATTAGAATATTAGATCTTCATCCTTTTGTGAAGCTCAAGTAAGCCTTGAACTTGCTATAAATATTTTGAAATGAATAGGATGCACATGGCACCCATTATGTCATTCACTAGTCACCCATCACAGCAGGATGGGGACCCTTATTGTCCTTTTAGTTTGTAAGCATTTAGGGAACACACCAGTCATATTGAAAAACTTTTCCCTACTACACAAAGACTAGAAATGGAGCAGGCTGCTGAGAGCCAGTGTGGTGTAGTGGTTAAGAGCGACAGGCTGTAATCTAGAGAACCGGGCTTGATTCCCTCCGCCTCCACATGAAGCCTGCTGGGTGACCTTGGGTCAGTCACGGTTCTCTCAGAACACTCTCAGCCCCACTGACCTCACCAGGTGGCTGTTGTGGGGAGAGGAAGGGAATGTGATTGTGTCACTTTGCGAATCCTTAAGGTAGAGAAAAACACGGTATAAAAACGAACTCTTCTTCATACCTATTCTGTTTGTTTTCAATAAGGATGCTAAATTATAACCAAATGTATCATATCACAATGTGATGCAGACCAAAGTACCAACTTAATGCCATGCACTGCTGCATGCAGACAGTCACATTATACCAAGTCAAAAATGCCTATATGGGAGGGAAAGGATGCCAAGGAACTATAAGCAGTGAAAGAGGCCATCTTAATATATCCCTTCCTCATTTCTGCTACACTACCTGCACCACCTGTGTGGGCTTTTATGTGTATGGGCTTTTTTCCATGTGGGCTTTTCCCCCCTTGTGGCCTTATTTCCATGTGGGCATTTTTCCACGTGGGCTTTTTTCCTGTGAGCATACCTCCCTTGCAAAACTCTACATGGTTTCTGTTCAGATTGTTGAATTAATCTTGGGATACCTCTTTTGAACCTAGATAGTTCTCTGCAACTTTCCTAAAAAATTCTGTAAAAGGTCCAGTGGACATTCAGGCAAACACACAGACATACAAAGGGATTTGTTTTATGTCTGCGCTAGTACTAGCTGTTCTGCCCTGAGTTGGATGGCCCAGGCTAGCCTGATCTTGTCAGATCTCAGAAGCTAAACAAGCTCAGCCTCAGTGGGTACTTGGATGGGAGACCACCAAAGAAGTCCAGGGTTGCTATGCAGAGGCAGACAGTAGCAAAACACCTCTGTCTGTCTCTTGCCTTGAAAACCACACGGGATCACCGTAAATTGGCTGTCGCCATAACTACAGTACTTTCCGCCACTACCGCTTGTTCTGGACAGATGATTGGCAGGTCAAGTGTTCTATAGAAGTAGTGGGAGTAGAAATTGGATATTTTCACATTTTAAAATCAGTGTTATTCGGAAGCTTTAAGGGTAGGTGCGTAACAGAATGTATACTACCAGTCTGCTCAGCAAAGTCTGAAGCCTTTCTCCAGTCTGCATCACAGCCTGCTACCCACTTGTATCAACACCCTATGGGTCATTCCTCCAGCAGTTAGGAGGGGTCATGAAAGGATGCTCAGGATCACAGCAGTTGAATGAATGCTGCTCACCGGTACTTCCTTTGCTTTTTCTTCCAATCAGAGTATAGAATCATAGAATCAAAGAGTTTGAAGGGGCCATACAGACCATCTAGTCCAACCCCATGCCCAATGCAGGACAAGCCTAAAGCATCTCTGACAAATATTTGTCCAGCCTCTTCTTGAAAGCTGTCAATGAAGGGGAGCTAACCACTTCTCTAGGCAGCTGATTCCACTTTTGAACTACTTTGACCATGAAATTCTTCCCGCCTAATATCCAGCCGATACCTTTCTACATGTAATTAAAAACCATTGCTTCAGGTCCTATCCTCTGCTGCCAACTGGAACAGCTCCTTGCCCTCCTCCAAATGACAGCCTTTCAAATATTCAAAGAGAGCATACATCTTCCCCCTCAATCTCCTCTTCTCCAAACTAAACATTCCCAAGGCCCTTAGCCTTTCCTCATAGGGCTCAGTCTCCAGACCCCTGATCATCCTCATCACTCTCTTCTGCACCCTCTTGATTTTGTCCACATTGTTTTTGAAGTGAGGCCTCCAGAACTGCACACAGTACTCAAGATATGGCCTGACCAAGACAGTATGCAGAGGGGCTATGGCCTCCTGCGATTTCAATGCTATGGCTCTTTTAATACAACCCAAGACTGAATTTGCCTTTTTTTTTTGTGGCCCAGACGTAATACTGTGCATTTATCTTTGTTGAATTGCATCCTGTTTGCAACTGCCCACTTCTCCACAGTATTCAGGTCATGTTGAATTTTAACTCTATCTTCTTGGATGTTTGCTACTCCTCCCAATTTAGTATCATCAGCAAATTTAATGAGTAGCCCTTTTACCCCTTCATCCAGATCATTGATAAAAACATTGAAAAGTACTGGGCCCCAAACCGAGCCCTGTGGCACCCCACTGGACACCTCCCTCCAATCTGATGGAACGCCATTGACCACCACTCTTTGGGTGCGGTCCTCTAACCAGTTCCCTATCCACCGAACTGTCCTATAGTCCAGTCCACAGTCTTCCAGTTTGCCCATCAGAATGTCATGGGGAACCTTATCAAAAGCTTTACTGAAATCCAGGTAAGTCACATCAACAGAGTTCCCATGATCCAGTAAGCTCGTCATACAATCAGAGAAGGAAACCAGAGTGCTCTGACAAGATCTGTTGGGGACAAAACCATGCTGACTTCCCCGGATCACTAAGTGGTCCTTCAGATGCTTACAGATCGATCCCTTTAAAATCTGCTCTAATATCTTCCCAGCAACAGAAGTCAGACTGACTGGCCTGTAGTTTCCCAGGTCATCCTTCTTCCCTTTCTTAAAGATTGAGATAACTTTCACTCTCCTCCAATCTTGTGGCACATCCCCAGTCCTTGGGAGAGAGAAATATGGCATTGTGAGCACACATATTTATGTCTGGGGCTGTTTGTTCTGCTCTTTGTGAGTTCACTCTTGGAGTGATGTTTGCAGGAGCTTTCACCGTGTCCATTAAATCAATACATTCTTTCCCATTCCATGGATCCTAATAAATATTTTTGTGCCCAGCTTAGTTTTATTTTGACTCAGAATTTAAACTTCAGAAGTATTATATATTTGTATTCAGTAGTTATTTCCTTGGAAATATGTTCACTCATCTTTCCAAAATTTTTACAGGGATCTTACTAAGGAGCACTGCTACAGTTTGGTGTAGTGGTTAAGTGCGCGGACTCTAATCTGGGAGAACCGGGTTTGATCCCCACTCCTCCACTTGCACCTGCTGATGTGACCTTGGGTCAGTCACCAGCTCTGGCACAGCTGTCCTTGAAAAAGAGCAGTTTGTGTCAGAGCTCTCTTAGCCCCACCTACCTCACAGGGTGTCTGTTGTGGGGAGGGGAAGGGAAAGGAGTTTGTAAGCCGTTCTGAGACTCCAAGTGAAGGGTGGGGTATAACATCCAATCTCTTCTTCTCTTCTTCTTCTTCTTGCTGGTGTCATGGAAATTAGTCCCAGAAACACATGGCAGGACCAGCGGAAGCCTTTTACAATGATAAAATTGAATTGCGTCAGAATAAAAATGCCGGTACTTAGCTGGATTAAATTTAGCAGGCATTGCTGTTTCATGGAAGGCTTCCATCTCTGTACAATTTATCTGATTTGTGAAAGAAATAAAAAAGACACAGTGAACTAAAAGTTGCCCTTTGAAATCAAGAGACAACTATTAAAACCTAAATTAAATTTGAAGCAAAGTGACTGACACTTTCCATGCACTTTGCCACTGGATTTTACTGTTTGAAATGGCAAAACCACATATGCACACGGCCACTGAAGTGGGAAAGGACATTATTTAGCACCCTATATACCTCACATGAAATGAAGCATATTGTTGAAGTCAGCCATCAAAACAGATCAAGCTAACAACATCAACAGAGAAAGCAAACTATTTATTTAAAATAGCCCTACTGGCTAATTGCCCTGAACTCCTGGAACCTGTCCAACTTTTTGAACGCCTGTGATTTTTAAAAAAACATACAAAAGTATTGCTCTTTCTTTCTTCTTTCAAAAGCCATCCACTGTCCATCTGAATCATGAGGGGAAGAACAAGACTTTAGCATCTGGTCCAGTGGTCACCCTTCTTGCATGCTGTAGTTGTAACGTAACTTGCAACACCAATCATGAAATAGGATCACATGGCTGGGGTGGCTCAAAGTTTAAATACTGGCACTGAAGTAGCCCAGACAGACAGACCCTACTTGGGGAGAAGGGTGGAGAGAAGCCCCCTACAGGATCATATTCCTTTTAGGATGAATGTGAACAGATTCTGATTATTGCCAGAACTCACAGCCAACAATGTAGTACACGCTGTCAGGAAAGGTAATACTTTTATTGAAGAGCTATAGATGCATTAACATCGTCACTGTTAAGAATGGCAGTTGCCCCTTGGACATAATAAGATATAGGGTATTCGTATGCACCCCCCCCCCCCGCGCTGGCCAATTAGGGCACCCTCCCGCACGCGGGATAAAGCTTGCAAACTGTTTCTAGCCAAAGCTGGGAACTCGTATTCTCCCACGGCTCCCTGGAAAAGGCAGACACTACAACCCCCACCTGCACATCTTTACAGATAAGCGTGTCAGCGCGAAGCACAGAAAGGAATGCAAGAGCAATTACACTGACGCTGTCTGACCATCCCAACCCCCATGGCAGCATGTTGTTGTTCAGTCGCACAGTCGAGTCTGACTCTTCGCGACCCCATGGACCAGTTCACGCCAGGCCTTCCTGTCTTCCGCCGTCCTCTGAAGTTTGCTCAATTTCATGTTCGTTGCATCTATGACACTGTCTAACCATCTCATCCTTTGCCGTCCCCGTCTTCTTTGACCTTCAATCTTTCCCAGCATCAGGGTCTTCTCTGGCATAGCTGACAATTATTCTGTTGAATTTTTCACTGTGCAGAGGTATCACACAGAGTCCCATCATTTTTAACCCATTGTCCTCTTGGGAAAACACAAATCAGAGCAAAGAAGGGTGGGTGGCTGGAATCTACTTGACTCCTTCATCTTCACTAACCTATCCTTTCCCCACGAGCAAAAAGTAGCTTGAGGAGAATGATTTTTGAACTTTAAAAGTGATGGGGGGGAAGGGTTAAGCAACCTCTTCTCCATGTATCTTTTGTCAATTGTGGCTACCCAATCTTATTTTGATTTAAAGCAAAGACACAGAAGGGAGATTAAAACAAACATATACACACACACACATTGCACTCCATGTGGCTTAAATCTATCCTCATGGTAACCCCTGTAAATGAAAAAAGCTAGCTTGAGAAACAATAGCTTGCCAGTTGCTACTCAGGAAGCTTTATAGCTAACCAAGAACTTGAACCCAAGTTTGGTGTAGAAGCCAGTTTGGTGTAGTGGTTAAGTCTGTGGACTCTAATCTTGGAGAACTGGGTTTGATTCCCCACTCCTCCACTTGCACCTGGCTGGATGACCTTGGGCAAGCCGTAGTTCTGATAAGAGCTGTTCTTGAAAAAAGAGCAGTTTCTGTCAGAGCTCTCTCTGCCCCACCTACCTCACAGGGTGTCTGTTGTGGGGAGGGGAAGGGAAAGGAGTTTGTAAGCCGCTCTGAGACACCTTTGGGTAGTGAAGAGCGGGGTATAAATCCAATCACTTCTTCTTCTTCTTCTTTGCCACTGTGTTATGCCGTCAGCATGGCAAGTGGATGCAATGAAGAGTCAGTGGATCTGTGCTGACTAATAATATAACCCTAATTTTAACACTTTGGCTGCATATGCCCCTAATTTGGGGGGTCTGAATTTTGGATCTATGACTTTATTAAAATATTCTTTTCTCATGCATTATCTTATATTTCTCCAAAGATGCAGGAGGGCCATGCCCTGGAAATATTTAAGCCAGAAGCAGAAAGGACATTTTTTCCACTGGAGTAATTCAATATTAAATATACCTTTTTTTGATCTGGTATTGAAACCTAGCTTGGGGCAGAAAAGTGGAGATAATGATTCATGGAAAACAGTAATTAAAATTGGATAAGTTAATCGATAACTTGATAGATGCTGATTGGCTTGGAAAGGTTTTTTTTCCTTGAGTGAGAGATAAATGGTTGCTCAAGGAGATAATGACTTCCCCCTTGTCTTAAGTTTTATTCCATCTCTAATTACAGAGCTTTTAAGTATGTTGAACGCTCTGTGGGTGTTTTGTTTCTAGCTTTGAAGCAAAGAGAAACAAAAAAGGTCTCAAGAGTGAGGAAAGGGCAATGCAGCAGGTTGTTAAGCTCTATGCATGACCTACAGCCTGGGGAAAGTACACTAGCGCATACTCTGAAACTTTAGTACCTTGGTCTACTTTCTCCAAAGACAACGTTGTCTTGTTGCTCTTGCAACTTCACATCCACAGGGTAAGGATTCCTTTTCAGTGCGGCAGTAGGTAGAAGCCACAGTGTTGTTAATATGGGGTTAGATCCAGACTAAATTTTCCCACAAATGCAGGAGGAGGTATAATTGCCCTTCAAGCAATTCTGGAAGGTCTCCTGTCCCACAGGAACAGTATGGTGGGGAGATCAATGTGCTGTAGCAGGAAGGAGGCAGGCATGAAAGTTCTGTTCCACTGACAGAAGTACCTTATGTCAGCGGAAAATTTAGTCTGCATCCAACCCATGGGATTGCCCCTTGCTGTTATAACAGGCAGACGTGACAGTGACTAGAAAGGCTGCCAACTAGGGTGAACAGGTGCAATGAATTACAGGGCACCTACCCTTTGGGTGAATCACCAGATGCAAGACAAGCAGCTGCAGCATGGGGACATGGCAATGTAGATATGGGAACTGAACAAGTACAGCCTTCCACACCTCAGCAGTATGAGCTAGGTCTGAGCTAGGTCTTGCAGAATCTGCATTTGCATTTTTAAATCAGTTTCGTGCTCCTGTGATGTCATCTTTCTCTATGCTTGTTTGAATGTTGTTTGGAGAAGAGTCTTTTAAAGCAGTGCAGAGGTGCAATGACAGTGGAGCTGCCACAAAAGGGCAATAAACATATGCAGACAGTGCAAAAGTATGTTAGCACTGTTGAGGTGTGAAAACGACACCAAACGTAGACAGCTTTTTTGAAGACGGAGTCAGAAGGCTGGGACACCGGTGGGAAAGACAACTGCAGATTCGACCTCTATCTTCTGTGCAACTATTAAAGATGAGCAAAGCTGCACAGCAGGTAGTCATCCTCACCAAAGGCTTCTCCCAACTAGGGATGGGCACGAACCAGGAAATGCTGTTCAGTTCACAGTTCATGGCATGCATGGCTTGTGAACCATGGACTACCACAAACGTTTTTTGCCAGACAAACCAGTTCAGTTCATGAAGTTTGTGGTGAGGTAAATCACCCTCCCCAGCAAGCTAGAGACACCAAAGTTGCAGGGGATCTCCACATGACTTTCCTCTATCTGCCCTCCAAGTTTGGAGAAGATTGACTATGCCCCCCCAAAAAGAAGGTGCCCCAGGAAAGTGTTTTCTGGGGAAATGACAGGCATAGGTTCAGGAGTGCAAGCTAGAGACACCAAACTCGCAGCAGATCTCTGGCTGACTCTCCTGTACCTCCCCTCCAAGTTTAGTGAGGATTGGATTTACAGCCCCCCAGAAGGTGCACCATCTTCCACTGTTTCCCGAGGACTAAGGTCAAACTGCAAAATCTCTCAGCAGAACCTGAAAGGGGGGGGGGCATTTTTGCAAGCACAGCAGAGCCAGTGCAACATGCCCAACAGAACCAGTACCACTGTGGCACTGCAAACCCAACAGGACTAAGGTCAAGCCAGGAAAGTGCTTTTGGGGGAAATGTCAGGCACAGGTTCAAAAGTGTATAGAATGGACCTCCTGCAAGTTACACATGTCAAATGCACAGGGAACCTCATCCTGCCACCTGCTCCTCTACAGTCTCTCCAAGTTGGGGGTGGATTACATTTCTGGAGTCCTCGTTCTGGACCCCCCCTAAGGTCTCCTCAGTACTGTCTCTGGAAAAGTCAGCTGCAGTTACGAGAGTCTATGGAATGGCTCAGAAACAAGCCAGTGACACCAAATTCTTAGGGAACCGTCACTTGGGTAGACACCCCCCCGCCAGACACTGCAAGCAAGGCAAGCCTTCCTGCTATGCGCACCCAATTTCCAAAGGCATGTTCTGAAGGACAGAAAGGCAGACATCCCCAGAGTTTTGACAGGGGCTCCCCGAAATTACACCACAACAGCTTGGCGGGCCCCCCAGCCCCACCAGACCAGTGAAAATCAGAGTTTTTCATTTAAAGTGATTTGTGATGCAACACCAGAAAGGCAGACATGAGAAGAGACTTCCAACACGGGCTCCCCAAAGTTACCTCTTGACAGCTTGGCGGGCAGGGCACCCCACCCCCACAAGACCAGTGGAAATCAGGGTTTTCCACTTAAAGTGATTAGTGATGCCAGCCACGACAGAAAGGCAGACATCCAACAGGACTGAGGGTCCCCGAAGCAACCCCACGACAGCTTGGCGGGAAGGGCACCCGAGCCCCACCAGACCAGTGGAAATCTTTGTTCAAGCCTGGGAGAGAGGAGAGCTAATACTGGATGTACTGATGAATCCTAATTCAGCACTTTCACATCAGATTTCCCTTCTGAATTTTTTCATTTGGTTTTCTTTGTTAAAGAAAAGTGATTTCTAGATCAGTATCACTACATCCCGGAAGATAGAAATGTTTTCCCACTGGCTCTGAATATTGTGATTTTTATTGTCAGATTTGTGTTCCCATGTTCTGATCCATTCTTGCAGCCAAAAAGATTCCAGTCAGTGGAATGTCAAGAGAGGCAGAACTGTACATGCGGGAGACAAAGGAAGCCGCCACTCTTTCAAGCATTTTGTCCCATAAAAGCAAGTTAGAAAATGAGCAATCATGATTCAGACCTCTTGTAGCAAGGTTGGTTTCTTTAACAAATGTTTCGTTTCCAGTGAGAGTGAAGACCATCTGTCTTAGGGAGGCATTAATTAGCTGCCTCATCTGTTGGTCCAGTCCTCCTTAGGCAGGCTTCATTAGCTGGGATATTGAATGGCCTTCAGATTTCTAAGTCTTCTGATCATCAGGCAGCATTAACTGAAATGTACTCATATGAGCACAACAAGGAGAAATGTTAGGAACATTGATCACATCTACAATTAACGTCAGGGGTCATTTCGTAGAAAAAGAGCTAGGGGAACTCATTAGCATAACCCATTAGCATATGCCACACCCCCTGACATCAGGGGCCTGGCGGTGGACCTGCAAGGCCAGCGGGAGTGCGAGGAAGCTCCCCCAAGGCCCTCCCTGGCCCCAGGCAGGCAGGGGTGGGGAGAGGCGGGGAGGAAGCAACTTACCCTCCCTCTTCTCCTGCCTCCTCCTGGCTGAATGAGGGCTGGAAGCGGGCCGGCCAGAAGCAGGGGGCAGGGCTTCGTCGTGTGCCCCGCCCCCCTGCACCTCACCCGGGGGAACTGTGTTCCCCCGCGTTCCCCCCCGAAATGACCTCTGATTAACGTGGAGACTAAGTCAGAGTAAATGCAATAGCCTTTATCCATAAAGTGCTTTGCTGGATGGCAACACAAGAACAGATGCAATGGTGGTGGATCAGTGTAATTTTCTTTGCTGCTTTGTAGAGCTGCCCTTAGACAAGCTTTATCCTCTACTCATTTGTTAAGAGGACCAGATCTGACATAAATGTCACTTTGTCAGGCCAGGCCATGGGTGCCATAAAATGTAATGCCAGGCACTGGAGATATAAACTTTATAAATGACACAGGCAAACTCAATTAAGAAGATTATTTTTTACTCAAAATACAAACAAAAGCAATTGATTCCTAGGACTGAAAACAATTGATTTACTAGGGAATCCACAAAAGCCCCAATAAACATATATTTAATCTTACAGAAGACTAGGTTTTCCCCAAGGGATACCACGAAGGGGGTGGGGGTCTTACATTTCCATACAAATTAGTTACTTTTTGTATATATAGCACTTTTAGAAGATGAGTCATCTTCCTTGCAAGTCAATAAGGTAGCCCTTCATGTACATATGTAAGTATGTACTGAAACCTTAGTTTTAGCAGAACTGCCTCCCAATCCACATGCCAGCTCTCCTCCACCTCCTCTCCCCTGCTGGTCCCATCCCTTCATCGTCAAACCTCTGCTCCACGCCCACTCTTGCCAAAAAAACCCAAAACCCAGTCACTGTTCGGTGTGGCAGTGGCAGCGCCGGCTGCTCAGCTTTACCCCTCCATGTACTGAGTTCACCAATCCTTGCTTAGCTGTGGTCAAGGAGGTAGGAGGGGAAAAACAACATGACTTCTGTTTCACCACCTTCACTGCCATCCCCCCCATTTTACCTCAGCCTCATAGACCTGACCTCCAGCCATTTGCTTTCTATTTCTTGACAGCACAAGTTTTCTTGCCCCACTGAATGAATCACTCAGTTGGATCCTGCCAGCTTTTTCACACAACCCTGTCCAGCTTCCCTTATTACCAAAGCCCATGCCCCACATGTATCTTTGTCCATGCATGTCCAGCATATTTCGATGATCCAAGAGGACCCTTCATTCCCTTTTCAGCAGTTGGAAAGCTGACTGGATCCAGCTTATCATGTTTGCGGCTTCATTGCTACCAGCTCCTCTGAGATTCATGATGTTGAAAGGAATCTTGTGAGCAGGAGAGAGCATTCAAGAGTTGCCATATAGCTGGGTGCTCTCCTGATTCCAGAGGCCCACCAGGACATCAGCAGAAAATTCCCCAGAGCCACGCACAGTTATCAGTTGCTTCTGATCACACAAGGCCTTAGTCTTGCACTTCTGTGTGCACTGAAGGGAGCACTTATGAATGTGGATAAAGACTTGAAGTCTTCAATAACGTCTTCAATTAATAATGATGATGATGATGTCTTCAATAATAAGTCTAAGGAGATCTCTCCTTAGAAACGTCTGATGCCCCTGTACCCTTAACTCCCAATTTGAGCACTGACCAAGTTCATACGTGGAAATCTTTATTCAGACATAAGTGCTTGCTTGCAGCCTCGTTCATTGCTTAAGTGTCTTGGAAACTGAGACCTATACATGATCCTAATCACTATTCTTTCTGCCTAATGACAGGAGTGAGAAAGTACAATGATTTAGTGGGAAATGAGAGACTGGATGAAATATATATATAGCCATGTTGTTGGGAGAAAGAAAGAGCATCAAGAAAGGCAAATTAGAGGTTGAATTTGGGAATAAAAATGGTATCCTCCTAGCTTTGCTTTTTACAATCCAGACAAGTTGCTGCTCCTTTGCAGTTTCCTTGGATAGCCATGCCTTCTTCTCTGGTAACTGGGGAGGGGCTCTCATTACCTGTTAGCAACATCATTTCAAATAATTCTTTAGACACAGAGGCATCTATTGGGTGCTATCCATTCACCTGACAGCGTGATGTGTGCAGCCTTTCCTTGTGTCCTCCTTCCTCCAGCAGTCCCTTTGACCCTCACAAAGAGGAAGTATGGGGTCAAGGGATCCCTATGGACCAGCCATGTGAATTGGGATGCTGCAATGAGGAGTGGGGATTGGGTGAAAAAGCCCACCAAAACCTGCCCCCATGGATCCCATGATTACAGGTAACAACTTTATTTGGGTCAAAATGGACTTCTTTGGGGAAGAAAAACATAGGGAGAATCTAAGTCTGCTAGAACCTTCTCTGGCAGGAGTTAGACACAACTAATTGTAACATTTGCAAATTTGTTTTCTATTTTCTTGTATAGGACAGTGTACCTCTTTGTTGGGAGTTAAAGTACAAATGGTATGAACTGGGCTGGCATGGCTCATTAAAGAATTCTGGATCTTAATGTCAAATGGCTTAATTGCCTAACATATAGAAGACAATAGGCTGGAAAATGGGACTAAAAGAAATTTAATGGATTTCAGTGGGGATAAATGTAAAGTTCTGCATTTAGGTTGGAAAAATCAAATGCATAATTATAGGTTGGGACTACTGCTTGTCTTGGCAGTAGTATGTGTGAAAAGGATCAAGGGGTCTTAGTAGACCATACGCTGAACATGAGTCAGCAGTGTGATGTGGTTGCTAAAAAGGAAAATGTGATTTTGTGCTGTATCAACAGAAGTATAGTGTCCAGATCACAAGATGTGATGGTACCACTTTACTCTGCTTTGGTTAGACCTCTCCTAGAGTATTGTGTTCAGTTTTGGGCACCACAATTTAAGAAGGATATAGACAAGCTGGAACGTGTCCAGAGGAGAGCAACAAAGATGGTGAGGGGTCTGGAGAGCAAGTCCTACGAGGAAAGGTTGAAGGAGCTGGGTATGTTTAGCCTGGAGAGGAGACAACTGAGAGGTGATATGACAACCATCTTCAAGTAGTTGAAGGGCTGTCATCTAGATGATGGTGTGAAGTTGTTTTCTGTTGCCCCAGAAGGTCAGACCAGAACCAATGGGTTGAAATTAAATCAGAAGAGTTTTCGGCTAAACATTAGGAAGAACTTCCTGACAGTTAGAGTGGTTCCTCAGTGGAACAGGCTTCTATTGGAGATGGTGGGCTCTCCTTCTTTAGAGGTTTTCAAAGAGAGGCTAGATGGCCATCTGACAGCAATGCGGATTGTGTGAATTTAAGCAGATTATGAGAGGGAGGTAGGGAGGTAGGGTTGCCAATTCAATCTTCAGCTGGAGCAAGGGGGCTCCCGGCCGGCGTCTGGTGTGTGCGCGCCCGGAAGTGACGTGACAATGGTAAGCATTGCCGTGGCCCCGCCCCCAGTGTGCCCAGTGTGGTCGCGTCACTTCCGGGTGACACGCACGTCGGGGTGGAGTTCCCCCGGGGGCCCGATCTGCCGGCGGTGGGGAATGGGCCTCTGGGGTGAGGGTTTCCCCGCCCCCTGGGGGGACTTGGGAAGCCTAGAGGGAAGGAAGGCAGGTTTGCCTCAGTGCTTAGTTTTTGTGGCCCTTTTTTTACATGGCCAGGGAAATGCTGATTGCCACTTTGGGGTCAGGAAGCAATCCTGGAGGGTTTTTTTTGTCATTTTCTGGGCATGGAACAGCAGTCACTGTGGGTGTGGACTGTGGAGAGGGATGTATTTGTGAAATTCCTGCATTGTGCAGGGGGTTGGACTAGATGACCATGGAGGACCCTTCCAACTCTATGATTCTAATAACACACACTTTTGCACTTAAATTCTGTTTGATATTATTTGTCTGTTCACATTCCTGCACTCCCAACAACACAAATACAGAATTAAGTGAAAAACCACAGACTTACCTTTCGAACTGAGCAGAGTCCAACCTGTGCTTGGCCTACAGATGTGGAACTGTTGAAATATATCTATCCAACTTTTTCAAAACACTAGTGTTTTTTGCTTATTGTCATCTGATGCTATATTGTACAAAACAGTGATTTTATCTTGATATTTTGGAGAGACCCAAGCTTGTAGCCCAGAGGATAAAAGATCTAGGATTTGTGGCCTGTGTTTTACCACTGCTCAACACAGTTCAAAACCTTCCTCTGGTGGAAGAGCCACTTAAATAGGAAGAAGACTCCTTAAAGTTGAGGAAGACTTCAAATTTTGCTGAGCAGACTGGTAGGATACAGGCTACCATGTTGGCTCTTCATTCAGAAAGCCCTGGATCCAGGGGCATAGCTAAAAAATTTGGTTGGTGGGGCGTGGGGAAATCCATGGGGGGTGCTGTGGCGGTGCCTGCTGCTACTCTTGTAGTAGCAGAAGAAGCAGTTCAGGCTCCACTGTGACCTCTAGTCCTCCTCTAGCCCTTTCGATTAGAGAGACTCAATTCCAGGCTGCTTTTCTGTGTAAGCCGGGGGGGGGGGGGGGCGTATCTTCACCCAAAGAGTGATTAACACTTGGAATTCACTGCCACAGGAAGTGGTGGGTGCTACAAGCATGGATGGCTTCAAAAGGGAATTAGATAAGCATATGGAGCAGAGGTCCATCAGTGGCTATTAGCCACAAGGTATAGCTAGGGGCTCTGGGGCAAGTGATGCTCTGTCTTCTTGGTGCTTGGGGGGGGTCAACAGTGGGAGGGCTTCTAATGTCCTGGCCCCACTGCTGGACCTCCTGATGGCACTGGTATTTCTGGCCACTGTGTGACACAGAGTGTTGGACTGGATGGGCCTTTGGCCTGATCCAACATTGGCGTCTCTTATGTTCTTATGTACTCTTGTAGCAGCAGAAGAAGCAGTTCAGGCTCCACTGTGACCTCTAGTCCTCCTCTAGCCCTTTCGATTAGAGAGACTCAATTCCGGACTGCTTTTCTGTGTAAACCGGGGGGGGGGTGTCTCTGATTCTCTCTCTGTCTTTTGCATTTTGCAATTTTAACTTTTTGCAATTTTATTTTATTTTATTTGCATTTTAAAAACCTATTTATTTTTCAACCCAGAAAAAAGAAAATGAGACTGAAGCTTCCCTGACTGTGCCCGGGGTTATTTTGGAAACCCCACATGCATCTTACATTTCTGATTTTTTTAAAAAAATTGTCAGAGGGGGCAGCACTCACCTGTAGGGGCATTGCCCTCCAAATGCCCCCCGTGGCTATGGGCCTGCCTGGATCCTGAAAGCAAGAAACCACCAGTGACACTATAGTTTTGGTCTATTATAAAATAGCAGAAAGGGTAGTGTACCACTATTTACCCAATACAAGCCCCGCTGTATGCATGTATAATCTCTTTCTCTGTGTTCTCTGGAAGGCTCAGTAACAAACTTACAGGACAAATTAATTTCAATTTTTTTTCCTTTCATTCAGCCTGTCCACCATACAGAACAATGCAACTAACATTGACATAGCTAATGCATAAGATATAGCAGTGGACAGGAAATTGCAACAGATAGTCTCTCTCTGAGTTCAGTTAAACAACTGGTCTGCATGCTAAGAACTGAAGAACCAAGAGTTCTTAATTTCATACCCAAGAACTCACACTTCTGGCCATTCCCAAGCTTGGCTTCCCAACTGCTTGAGCTCAGTGGGAAATTGCGTGCTCCCAGGCCTAATCTCCTGCTCTTGAGAAATTGAAGAGTGGGAGAAAAAATGGCTGCCACAGTGACTAGAAATTTCACCTAGCCTATGTGCTCTTTACTACTAGGGGAAGTTGCTACAGTGTTACCTGGAAATGACATCACATCCTTCTCAGATTATACCCTCCCCAGACACTAGTGTGAACACTGGCTGAAACCAGAGATTTACGGACACAATACAAACTTGGGAAAGAGGTAGTGTGAATGTTACTGAGTTCATATAGTCCTGGAACACTGATCAGAAAACCAACAACGGTGTAAATGAATCCAACTATTGAGTTGAACATTTATTTTCCTATCATCATAGGAACTGAGGTTCAACTAATAAGCCAGTAAGTCCAATATATTTTTAGAAATAATTAACAAAGGAATTGATACCAGGCCAATCCCCAACACAGACTTTAGCCCAACCAAGTATGAGCAATTCTTTTCTGAAAATGCCATACCGACCAAGTTATCTGAGAAATCAAAGGCAAGGTTTCTTTTACTGCCACATAAGAGTCATCTGCTGAAGTCCAGTAACCGTTAAGCAATCACACACTTTCTTAGGTATTACTGAAGCAGGGCATCACTTGCAAGAGATTATGCTATAATAAACCAGCTAGAACATTTTCACACAAGGCTTAAAGAAGCTCTTGAGTCCACCAGAGTTGCACTGCAAATGCAAAACCGGCACTAAATGTTCATTGGCAGTACAAATGTCTTTCTTTCATCTTCTTTTCTTCAAGAAGGCCAATATAAGTCTGATACACTCACAGGCATTATCTTTTTTTCTTCAAGAAGGTCAATATAAGTCTGATACACTCACAGGCATTTTGTGAGAGTCCCAAAGGCAGTGGAAGGCACCATACATAAAACCCTCCATTTTATCTTCGAAACAGCCATGTGAGATGGATCAGGCTGAGAAAAACTTTCCAAAGTCACCCAGTAAGCTTTCAGCTTCAGTGGAAATTTGAACCTGGGTCTCTTCATTCTGATCATTCAACCACTATACTACACATAAGGGTGAAACAGGTTCCTCAAGGCGAGGCAGGGGCTCAAGATACATCCAACAGAGGAGGTAGGAGCTTTCTCTGCTCTGCACATGTGCAGAGAACACTATTTTTGGGGACACTGAAACCCCCTGGTGTTTTTTTTTTTTTCATTTTCAGATTTTTCTGCACACCGGGGGAGTCCCCTGAGTCTGTAGAAAAACCTGTTGGGGAGAGTGTGCCCTCTGTTTGTGGAAATACGTAACCTCAGGCAGAGGCAACTGCTGAGAATTAGATGTATTGATATAGCATACTCAGAACTGTGGGAGACTACCTGATCTCCTTAGACAGGTCTTCCCACAAGGTGGGGGCCACAATGGAGAATATACATCAATAGACAGTTGTTACAGAGTGGCACGTTCAGAAGGCTTTGCTCAAACAAGCAAAGTTGTCTTGATGGAGAATAGTAGGGGAGGCATTTCTGTAGATATGAGGCTCCAGGGTCCTGAAGGGTAAGTGTATGCATTCAGATATGCGTGAACTGTTTCAGGTAGGCAAAATGATGCAAAACACTCCCAAAATTCCAGGAGTAATGAATATTTATCTCTGAGGATTCCAGGAGTGTTTTGAGGTTTCAGGGAGTTGCAGGAGCAGGAAGGGAATAAGAGGAAACCAGTCTGGAAAACAGCTGTTAGTTGATAGACTAACAGTTGATAGACAGGAAGACCTGACCTTCACCAATGGCAATTTAAATTTAAAAATGAAAGAACCAAGCTGGCCCCTAGCACGCTGGCACTGTCCCTGCTAGAGGCTTCTCACCACTGCTGGAATCAGAGGCAGCAGAGCACATCTCCTCAGCTAGAAAACAGCAGGCGGGCTGGTGGGTTCATGCACTCGCATGAGGCTTAGCTGTTGCAGTGGCCACAGGCACTGGGGTGGGCATTATTTTTTTTAATCAGCAATTGAATAGCATTATATCAGTATATATCAGTACACAGTATATATCGGTACACATATGTGCACCAGGTTCTCTGAATTCCCAGCTTTCATTTGTAAAAAAGCAAGTCTTTAGCTCTTTCTGTTGTGGAGAAATGCCATTTCCTTTACATCTCAGAGAATCTAGTACACCTATTGTTACACTGTTACATCGCTATAATACAATTCAATTGCTGATTTTAAAAAAGCCTCCAGTGTTGGGGGAGGAAAGTTCTGGGAAAGTTCGCTGCTTGGGACTCCATTTGCATGGCACCACTTGCGAAAGGCATTTAAAAGGCATCATAAAATTGGTGTTGTTAAATCTTTAAAAAATAGTATTAATAGAAGAGTGTACTCAAAGGTGAAATACTTTAAATACCGTGGTATAGAAGTTAGTAGGTGTAATTGACCATGAACTATTTGTTTGTATTTTCTCTTTTTTGGCTCAACTGTGTTACGATACAAAATAGGGAGCGGTGGCGCAGGCAGTAAAACGCCTGCATTAGTAACATCACTCGGACAGCCACTATGGCTGTTCGAGTACCACCGCAGTCGAGGTGAGCTCTCGACCTTTATCCCAGCTCCTGCCCACCCAGCGGTTCAAAAGCAATTAATTGCAAGTAGATAAATGGGTACCCACCCTTAGTAGGGTGGGGGGCACCCTGCCTAACGTGGTGGTCGGCAGCAGCGGCGGCGGCGACGAGACATCGGCTCCAGGAAAAATCGGAGGTGGCGTGGCGCGGCAAGATGGCGGTGGCGGCAGCGGCAGCAGCGGAGCGATCCCTGGCGGTCAGGAGAGAAGAAAAACATCCTAGTGACTGCCGTCGAGACGGGCGCATGATGACGTCGGGCACTGGCGCAGCGGAGCCAGAAGGACGTTGCTGGGCCGGAGGAAGGCGTGAGTCGCACGCCCCGAGAAAAAGAAGAACTTTTGCCAGATCGTCGAACTGGAGCCCGCCGGGGACGATTGGAATGCCAAGCCGAGAACGAACGAACACACCAACCACCACTACAGGGGTGCCGGTAGGTAGTCCCACCCCTACAAACTCTGTGGCCCTAGTTAGGGAAAATTTGTGTGATTAGCACCACTTGTAAGCCGCTCAGAGACCCCCTGAGAAAGGGGGTTCAAGCAAGATATAAAGTCTAAAGTTAAATAAATAAAAAAATTTAAATTTAATTTCATGTATGTGTTGCTGAGTATGTCAGTGTGTATATGTATGTCTTATTTTGTTTGAAAATCTAATAAATATATTGTTAAAAAAAAAAGAGCGAGAAAAGGCCAAAGAGTGCATTGTGATGACTGAGGAGGTCATGAATATTATGGACTGGCAAATAATAGCCTATCCTTCCCTTTTTCCATTAAGGTCAAGAAGCATTTTAGGCTAGTCTAAGAAGTAGTGATTTTCCTAAAGTCTAACACAACTGAGATGTGTCTAATTCTTCTCCTTAAAATGCAGACTGCAGGCACATGCAGCCTCAATTTGCCTTGGGATCGTATATGGAAGAAAGAGGACATTTAACTCTTCAACCTCTACTTGAGCCCCGGTCACACGGGAGGTTTTGGCCCACAAGAAGGACGGATTGGGGGCGCAGCAAACGGGTGTGATCACACCGCAACATCTGGGAAGCGGTGTGCACCCATCCCCGATCTGTCCCTTCAGGCTGAAAACGCGCAGTAAAAAAAAACAAGGACGGAGTAGGACCAACCTGAAACGCCGCAGCAAGCGCGGCCGTGGGATCGCTGGCGTGTCCGTCTTCAGGAGTATTTGAGGCTCCTGGCCGAACTGTGCATGTGCACACATGCGCAGCTGGCTACCTCGCTCTCCCTTCCGTGGCTTCCCCCCGGCATCTGATCATGCCGGGGAGCAACTGGGCAGTGGCTCAGGGGATCTGTCTGATCCCGCTGCCGTGTGTCTCTTTCAGTGTGAATCTAAAAAGTCGCACTTTGGCCGCGTCAATTTCCCCCGTGTGACCAGGGCCTTGGTTTCTTTATGCAAAACTGGACCTTTTGCTTTGTTGTGAAGATAAAATGGAGAAGGGGAGAAGAGCCAGTTTGGTGTAGTGGTCAAGTGCACGGACTCTAATCTGGGAGAACCAGGTTTGATTCCCCACTCCTCCACTTGCACCTGGCTGGATGACCTTGGGCAAGCCATAGTTCTGATAAGGGCTGTTCTTGAAAAAGAGCAGTTTCTGTCAAGAGCTCTCTCAGCCCCACCCACCTCACAGGGTGTCTGTTGTGGGGAGGGGAAGGGAAAGGAGTTTGTAAGCCGCTCTGAGACACCTTTGGGTTGTGAAGGGCGAGGTATAAATCCAATCTCTTCTCTTCTTCTTGTATTGTATTGAATGCCACCCTAACCTTGAAAGAAGGGTGGGATAAAATGCTAAAAATAATACTTGCCTTTCAAGGCCAGAGCAAAGACCACAGAGACAGCATCAATACATTGCTGCATATTGTTGTGCTATAGCAATGATACATAATTGGATTTTCTTCTGCAGAGAAGACAATCCAGTAGCAAATGCCAGCTATACAGCAATATCTGACAGTGTGGATGCAACCAGAGTAATCTTACAGGTTACAGCTGATAAAGGCATAGCTGGGTTGTTAGTCAGTCTGAAAAGAAGCTCCCCAGCACCAAGATGCAAACACATGATCCAGACTCTAGCCCAGTGATCCCTAACATACATTCCTGTCCCCCCCTCCCCGTTCCACTTAACAATCTCCTAACATTTTGTTATTGGCCCTGGCCCCAGTGGCAACCATTTTGTAGTGGTGTCCATCAACCTTTCACAAATTTCCAAAAGTATCCACAGGGTCCACAAGGTTGGAGATTCTCACTCTAGGTGAGATACAGGAAATCCATTGTAAGATCTCACACTTAGTCCCATAATGAAAACTGACAGATACCTATTAGTAAAGTAAAAGCAAAATGAAAAACAAATAAACAAGCAAAAAAAGAGTGGTTTAATACTTTTCCTTACAAAACTGTCTTTTGTGCTTTCTGGCACCTTGGATTCAGGCATTGTGCAGGGGTTGGATTAGATGACCCTGGAGGTCCCTTCCAACTCTATGATTCTGTGACTCCACACATTCAGCACCAAACCTTGACAGAAATCCCTTAGTCACTTATTTGAAAGTGATTGCTTCCTGGAACCACTTTATTGTATCTTTCTCCCTCACCAACCCTAGTTTCTGTGCTTTGTTGTCTATGAGGCTGAACTTGGTTCCTTATTCCCAGGTCCTTATCCATTCCTTATTCACGTCTTATTGATGAATTCATCCAAAAACACTGAGGAGAGTTTGAAAGCTCTGAACCCCAAAATAAGATTTGGACCCCCAAACTTAATACACCCCCATGTTCAGCAAACTCTCCCCTTCGAGGGGACATATGCTGTGTCCTGGTCCAAAGTGCAGTTCTTGTGCCAGCTGCTCCAAAGTGTGGTGCCCCCAGGACAATCACACAGACAGTCACTGGGGCCAAGCTGCACCCCAAAACAATCTTTGGACCACCCCAAATGACACATCACCATGCTCTGGAGACTATCCCCTGCAAGATGACATGCACTGGAGCCCGGTCCAAATACTGGTTCTGGAGCCACAGGCTTCTATTTCGGTCACCCCCAAGAAACTTGTAATTTTGTTTTTAAAAAAGATTTGAATAAGGAACTGGTTTGACTGTTTGCCCACTGCATCCTGGAATCAGGTTTGGACTGCCACATGTCATACACCTCCATGTTGAGTGAACTCTCCCCTTTGAGGAGACATCTGCTGTGTCCTGGTCCAAAGGGTGGTTCTTGTGCCAGCTACTCCAAAGTGAGGTACTCCCAGGGAAGTCACACAGGCAAACAGTGGGGCCAGGCTGCACCTCAAACAATCATTGGACCACCCCAACTGAAACATCCCCATGCTCTGGAGACTGTCCCCTGCAAGATGACATACAGTGATGCCCAGTCCAAACACTGGTTCTGATGCCACAAGCTTCTATTCAGAGTTCCTCCCCGAGGCCTGTATTTCAAAGAAGATCTGCATAAAGGGCCCTCTGTACCCAAAATGAGGTTTGAACCCCCACACTTCATACACCCCCATGTTCAGTGGACTCTCTCCTTCCAGGGGACATATGCTGTGTCCTGGTCCAAAGTGGGGTTCTTGTGCCAGCTGCTCCAAAGTGTGGTGCCCCCAGGGCAGTCACACAGGCAGACACTGGAGTGAGGCTGCACCCCAAAACAATCTTTGGGCCACCCCAACTGACATCTCACCATGCTCTGGAGGCTGTCCCCTGCAAGAATATTTGGAGTTCCTCCCAGAAGATTTGAATAAGGAAGGGGGGGGACTTTTTCCACTGCACAGACAGCTCCCCCCCAATCCCCCCAAGCACAGACAGCCCCCCAATCTCAAACTACTTATCACCTTCAATAATAACAGCATCTAACTTAAACATGTAGACTGGTACCAGAGCTTTCTACACACCCTGATGCCAACTTTGCTGCCATATACATCCAGACAACACAATCACAGGACCTAACAACATCAACTATACATTCTCAGGCTTATTCACTTGCTCATCTTCTAACATTGTATTTGTCATCAAATGTCAACAATGCCCTTCAGTTCTCTATACAGGAGAAACAGGTCAAGCCCTAGGCCAAAGGATAAATGGACACAAATCAAGAATCATAAAACAGAGGAACCTGTAGTAGAACATTTCAACCAGTGTTTGGACGGGGCATCACTGTATGTCATTTTGCAGGGGATAGTCTCCAGAGCATGGTGATGTTTCATTTGGGGTGGTCCAAAGATTGTTTTGGGGTGCAGCTTGGCCCCAGTGTCTGCCTGTGTGATTGTCCTGGGGCTGCCTCGCTTTGGAGCAGATGGCACAAGAACCATGCTCTGGACCAGGACACAGCATATGTCCCCTCGAAAGGGGCGAGTCCACTGAACTTGGAGGTGTATGAAATTTGGGGGTCCAACTCTTATTTTGGGATTCAGAGTTTTCAAACTCTCCTCAGTGTTTTTGGATAAATTCATGAATAAGACGCGAATAAGGAATTAATAAGGAACTGGGAGTAAGGAACCAACTTCAGCCTCAACCCTTGTCTTTTGTTTCAGACATCATTTTTAACTCTTGCCGATCCAAGGCAGTTTGTGCAAAAGGCCTGAAAAGTCGGCAGGGGGAGGGAAATCTGTGTATGTATAGTACAGATTTCTCTTTAAAAAGCAATCCTGTTTACTGAGGTTTTTTTCCCCCCTTGTTTGAAAAACAACCTATTCACACAGCTTTGATACAAAGAACAAAAGGAACTCATATAAATGAACAATATGGTGGAGACAAAAGGCAATGTAAAACCAAAGGGCACTGTAAAAAAAAAAAAGCCTACACACACACACCCTGCAGTGTTTAAAGCTGTGCTATACAAATAAACACAATTAAACCAGATTCAAGAGTTCCACAGAACTGAACTGGCAGCATGCCTAAAAGGAAACTAGTCAGGAGATCAGCCAGCTTGGGGTGGTGACATTGTGAGCAGGGAATTAAAGGCATGAGGCTGTACAAACTTTACATCCCAAGGGAACACTGAGAGCTGTGATTAACAAATATTTGTTTTCCCTTAGGAATAGCCCCTCAGCTCTCTTGCTCCTTCTGCCTGGAGCAAATTCACCCCTCAGCCCTTAAGCAATTGTCTGCCAGCACCAATGTTAGCCATGGTGAAGGTCTGCCATGGTAAAGGCCTTAATCTAGGGTCTGAAATAACTTTGAAGTCAGTTTAAAATCTGGCCCCTACAGGGTAGCCTCAGTCATCACAATTCATGTGCCAGGCCTTGTTAACTGCAATACTTCAGAGAAAATTATTTTATGCAGAAATACTCAGATTTCACCCTTGGCATCTCAGGTAACAGGTGCTAGAAAAGTCCTTTCACTATGTGAAGTGCTTGAGAGTCTCTGGCAGTCAGAAATGACAGCACTGAGCTAGAGAGACTAGGGTTGCCAGGGCAAGCCTGGCGACCAGCAGAAGCCCTGGGGGCATGGACATGGTGGAGGGGCACCATTACAGGTGCAATGATACCACTTAATGTAAAAACCCAGAATGATGACAGGTACCCCTAGGAATCACTGGGAGACCATAGTGCTTATGGCAATACCTAGAGATACCTGTTGCCAATCTCCCCCCCCTTCCCCTGCTGCTCTATCAAGCAAGTGCAAGGATGCAGTGGGGGGGGGGGAGGATGTCATCATATGCAGACAACTGGTCAGCCTATAGCTCCCACATCTCTATCGTTTCATAGAATGTGCAAAACAAAAAAAAATCGGGAGGGCATTTTTACAAAGTAATTAGAACCATAAGAGACTGGAGGGCAACTTAATAATGGAATACGATTGTAGTCTATTGATGTATAGGTCACTTTCCTTTTTCTTCTCTGTTGTCTGCTTTTGTAACCCACTTTCTGCAATATGGTATGTCAGGCCTTAGAGAGGTGTTTTTTTTGTTCACATTGTTGTATTGTTCACATTCTATAATCCTAGTTATTGCATTGTTTATTGGATGTCCTGTAATGTCTGAAATATGTTTATGTTTTGTAATCTACCTTACATCTTAGATTGAAAGGTGAGCTATAAATGGACTAAATAAATAAATAAATAATAAATAAATAAATATTACTTCCAGGCTGTGGTCAGATGAGACATTAGATATGTCTTTGTTGCTGTTGCCCTGCGGATTTAAAATGCAGGTTTGGACAGCAACATCTGCCTCCCATCCCCCAGTCGTTGACACCCCATACTCACCTGTCTTCGAGCCAGAGTTCTTAGACACTAGGAAAAGTCCAGCCTTTACAGATCTTCATCGACTCACCCTGGTTTTCTGGATGTCTGAGCACTCCACTGCGAAATGAAGCTGCGTGAACATCGCATTTGATTTTTAATTGCTTTCGGGCCGCTGGGTGGGCAGGACCTAGCTAGCAACCCCCAGGAAAGTCTGGATGATGGAGACTCAGGAGGTGAAGCTGCACTGTCACAGGCTGACTGTGATGTCACTTCATGGGTCAGCACCTGTAAATGATGTCACAGCATCAGCAATCCTCTAGAAATTTCACCAACCTCTATGGTAAAGCTCATAGAGATTTAGGAAAGTTCCTTGATCATGGAGGATGCCATCTGCAAGTGATGTCACTACTTCCCCCCCTTCACCTGCTGCTCTATCAAGCAAGTGCAAGGATGCAGTGGGGGGGGGAGGATGTCATCATGTGCAGACAACTGGTCAGCCTATAGCTCCCACATCTCTATCGTTTCATAGAATGTGCAAAACAAAAAAAAATCGGGAGGGCATTTTTACAAAGTAATTAGAACCATAAGAGACTGGAGGGCAACTTAATAATGGAATACGATTGTAGTCTATTGATGTATAGGTCACTTTCCTTTTTCTTCTCTGTTGTCTGCTTTTGTAACCCACTTTCTGCAATATGGTATGTCAGGCCTTAGAGAGGTGTTTTTTTTGTTCACATTGTTGTATTGTTCACATTCTATAATCCTAGTTATTGCATTGTTTATTGGATGTCCTGTAATGTCTGAAATATGTTTATGTTTTGTAATCTACCTTACATCTTAGCTTGAAAGGTGAGCTATAAATGGAGTAAATAAATAAATAAATAAATAAATATTACTTCCAGGCTGTGGTCAGATGAGACATTAGATCTGTCTTTGTTGCTGTTGCCCTGCGGATTTAAAATGCAGGTTTGGACAGCAACATCTGCCTCCAATCCGCCAGTCGTTGACGCCCCATACTCACCTGTCTTCGAGCCAGAGTTCTTAGACACTAGGAAAAGTCCAGCCTTTACAGATCTTCATCGACTCACCCTGGTTTTCTGGATGTCTGAGCACTCCACTGCGAAATGAAGCTGCGTGAACAGTTCTGCCTAGTGGCATTTTAAAAAAAAACCTTCAATTAGCGATGTGCGCATAAGTGCACATTCGTCCCAAGCTATTCTGTCGGTATCAGGAACCCCCAAGGAGGAGTTGTATTTGGGTGACAACTGCCCTCAAAGGATCTGTCTCCTGTTTTGGGGGTGGGACAGGGGTGGATATTGTCCCTGTTAAGACTCCCATATCAGTGGCCTTAACTTCCTGGTTTGCTTCTGTGCATGCACGATTCTCTGAAAATGTTAAAAAAAATGCCACGGGCTGCCCTCTCCACAGATGCCACGCAGCGGGCATCTGTACAGTCACCAACTCGGGTGAGTGCACAGAGCAGAGGGCAGAGTGTCAGATGTCTGACAAAAAATCACTGGGATTAAAAAACCTGGATCAAAAAGGAGGCACAATCACAACACGATAGCACACCGTCTGACCACAGCTCCAGAATTTAGTCATTATAAGGTGCAGTCAGGTCACTTAAGAAGTTTCTAGCTAGTTATTATTTGTTCTACAAAACACTTCATACCTACAAAAACTCAATAAAGGCACAATAAATAATACCTAATAGTAATACATTTTATTTCAGAAACATCAGGTAATAACTTCCTTTACAAACTTTCCTTTTTTCAGGTTCTCCATGGAAATGCCATTTCCCCTTCAGATATATACCCTCATCATATCCCTCTCTTGTCTATATTTCCTTTTCCCTACTCTAAACCTTAAAGCATGAGTTAATTTCAAACAAGGTAATAGCCACCATCATTTAATTTCCTATTCTTCTACATCTTGTGCATTTGGCATTTTCTAATACTATGCTATAAGCATTCTTGTTGGCATTATTAACCTGTATTCTAATTCTATTTCTTGTTTCATATCCAGTTTAAAATACCCCATAATAATAATATCAGCAATTGTTGGTACTATAATTACTATTGTTTCTTCATATGATATTTACTTTCACCCTAGGTGTCCGGGTTCAGGCAGGTAACCAAGGCCAGAGATAAAGAGCATAGTCAAAACACAGTACAGGAGTTGAAGCACAAGTATTCAGTAGTCCAAATATAAAAACCAGTAGGACAAACCTAAAAGGAACAAGTCAGGTCACAGGCCAGGAAGTCAAATACACTGAGGTTTGGACCAAGGCAAGAAACCATGACAGCCACAAAAGGGTTGCAAACAAGTCACTTCTGGGCTACTTTTATCAGGAAAACCCTGCTGAGTCATCCAGGGACAGGTGCGACTCTTCAATGGCTGAGCAGTCTTTGTGGCTGTCAGCCCTGATCCTGTGATGACTCAGGCTCACAGGCAGAGGCTGACTGATACTGATCTGCCAGCTGTGTGCTACAGTGCCAGCAGCCCCATAGCTAGACACTTTTCGGTGGGGGGGGGGCATGCGTCTTCGTGCCCCTGATGTGGTGACATCACTTCTGATGTCATCACACTCTTTATTGTGGCAACTGTTTGCTTTAAAGGTGCCTTCAGGAGAGATCCTCTTCGGGTGCCATGCATGACCCACATGCGTGCCTCTTGCACCTCTGCCTGGCTTTGCTGGTTGAGAACACAGAATAGTCACTATGCAGCTGACGAGAAAAGTCTGAGCAATTCTTGGTCAAGCAACTTGGGACAGTGGAGCGAGCATCAGGTGGACAGCCATTCTTACTACTGCCCTCCGGACCAGCAGCCAGACCCTTTGCACATGCTGGGGCTGGGGGCAGAGCTGGCTGTGCACTTACTTGCTCAGCCCTCCCTTCTCCCCCCCCCCCGCCATGTGCTTTCTCCGCATGCCTGGGGGCTGGGCACATCTGAGGGGTCATAGCCGCTCCCACCCCTGGCTAGCTACAGCCCTGAACACAGTCCTGTGCCTCTTTCTGGGCTGACCTTCTCCAGCATTCCAAGGCCACTGGTGACCCCAGAGGTGAGGCTGGTGGCTGTGTGGCTTCTGCTTCAGGTCCCAGGCTGCAGGGCTGAGGGTGTTGTGTGCTGGCCTTGGCCCAAGAGTCTCCTCTGCACCTGCTGAAGTCTCCTTGTCTGGCAGGTCTTCTTACAGCATCCAAGGACTGGGCAGAGCTTCCTCCATCTCCTCTTCATCTGAGGAGGTGTCAGCAGGCAGACCCATGCCATCAGGGTTGCCATCCTCCAGGTGGGGCCTGGCAATCTCCCAGAATTACAGTAGATCTCAGTTATCCTGGAGAAAATTGCCAGTTTTAAGGATGGACTCTATGCTATTAAACGCCCTGAGGACCCCCCCCCCAACTTCACCCCGAGACTCCACCCCTAAATCTTTAGGAATTTCCCAAGCCAGAGTTAGCAACCCTATTTCATGCAAACACTCACCTTGTATTTTATGGGATTGTCCTTTCCATGGTAGTACTACTACCCTTTCTCACTAACTAGTCCTTGAATAAAGCAATTGTCTGGCTCATCAAGGAAGTAGCTGAAAAACAGCTGAGTTTGTTCAGTTTTGAATATTGTCAACACAGTCTTGCTTGACAGGTTGTTTGTGTGTATTTTCTCTGTCCTTTCCCTTTTGTTAATCCCTTTGACAGCTGTGAGAGAAAAGTTAGAAAGACGTAGATGAAAATGCAGCACACACACAAAAAAAATCCTTTTTGTTTATTATTTCTTTGCCCTGGATGAAATGTGCTTCAGGCAGCTCACAAGCTAAAAACAATACAATAAAATAATTTCTGGAGATTTGAGGGGTGGAGCCTGGAGAGGGTGAGGTTTGAGGAGGGGTAGGACCTCAGACAGGTACAATGCCATAGACTCCACCCTCCAAACCAGCCATTCCCTCCTGGGTAACAGTTGTTGCCAATCTCCAGGTGAGGGGTGGAGATCACTCAAAATTACAACTTCTCTTCAGGTAGCAGAGATCAGTTCCTCTGGGGGAAATGGTGGACTCTGTGTCATTATACCCTGCTGAGGTCACCACAGCACATTGACACTGGGTGCCCAAGGCCTTGGCACTCTCTCACTCTTTCTAGAGCTGATTGTATTTATTTCCACAACGGGCCTTATTCCTAGTAAATCATAAAAACAGTTTCAGAATGATGGAACTTCTCAATTAAAAGCCTGGGTAAAAAAATTAGGCACCCAAGGAACAGTAAGGTATCTGCCGAGCAAGACTGAGGGTCCTTTGTCTGCTTGCCATCAACCTCTTTTGGGTTGCTTATGTTTCCTGTCCATCATACTTCATGCCACCGGACATCAGCCTCACAGCAACTTTTCAGAATCAGTATTATGTATTTAATATATCAATCACATTTATATTTCTCTTTCCTTTAATGAACATGAGCTATTTCCAAATTTATCCTCACAACTTCTCGGTGAAGTAATTTAGATAGACCCCTTTTGCTTCTGTATAGTTGTGTCCTACCCTTCCTCTAAACAGCTCATAATGCCATACACTGATTCCAAATCCCATCCCACCACAACTCTGTGAGATAGTTGCTTTAACATATATAAAGAACCACAAGGATAAATTTCTGTTTTGCTGGTTTTCCTTTGTCCTGCCTGTGCTCTTATAGTGTCTACTGGTATACAGAACTCTGGTGTTGTAGCTTGATTATGACCAAGCTGAACAAAACATACTTTGTTTGTTTGTTTGTTTTATTCAATCTGTATTCCATCCTCCCCACAAGTGGGCTCAGAGTGGATCACAGTAGGATTCTAAAACACATAAATAGAATTTACAGAATAATTAAAAACAATTTAAGATAGCATAGATTTAAAATGAAAAAACATAAAACAAGTCGCACTATTTCATTATATACATTATTTCAGGGGTCATTTCATAGAAAAAGAGCTAGGGGAACTCATTAGCATAACTCATTAGCATATGCCACACCCCCTGACATCAGGGGCCCGGAGGTGGACCTGCAAGGCCAGCGGGAGTGCGAGGAAGCCCCGCCAAGGCCCTCCCTGGCCCCAGGCAGGCAGGGGTGGGGAGAGGCGGGGAGGAAGCAACTTACCCTCCCTCTTCTCCTGCCTCCTCCTGGCTGAATGAGGGCTGGAAGCGGGCCGGACGGAAGCAGGGGGCGGGGCTTCATCATGTGCCCCACCCCCCTGCACCTCACCCGGGGGAACTGTGTTCCCACGCGTCCCCCCCCCGAAATGACCTCTGCATTATTTTCAAGCCAACCCCATTGAGTCTGTAAGATCTTGGAGCAGCGTTGAGGTGGTAGGCTTCAATTTCAGCAGCTGAGGCCAAGTTTTTTTATTGGATGCCTGCCGCCTCAGCCAAAGACCTGGCAGAACAGCTTTCTTTTTTTTTTAATTAATTTTTATTGAGAGAAATGCAACAGAACAGCAAAGAAAAACAAAAATGCATTACAGTCAATCTTGATGAGCTTACACTTGTAATTCTCACTCAGAGTTCTTACCCAGAGACACATTTCAGTTCCCTAGGATATACTAATACAGGCGTCCAGCTGAACTGGAGTTTGTGTGCACTTCACAAAATGCTATAATAACCATTAAACCAAGCTTTAGCATCTTGGCCTGTGGGCAATAAACAAACTCCAATTCATCTAGATGCCCACATTCATATGCCACAGGGAGCCAGAGTGAGTCTCAGATTATAAATTTGATAATAAATAAAAATAAATAAACGAGGAATACTTATTTGTACTCTGCTTGAGAAGGAAGAGGGGAGTCGCAAGAAGAGAGGAATAAGCACAGCAGGAAGTCAAGTCAACAATGCTGTGAGGTGAATTAGGCTGAGAGCAAATGACTGGCCCAAGGTCGCCCAACAAGCTTCCATGGCATTTAATTCCCTGATGATTAAACCTCAGTCTTCCAGATCCTTGTCTGACACCTTAACTCCTACTCCACATGGGCTTTCAGCATTGCAATTACAATGCAACTATGATGTGCAGGAAGAGCCTAATATGTAAAATCTGATGGGGAAAACCTGAGAAGACTAATCCACTGTTAATCTTTGACTCTGCTTTAAAACAGGGCCTGGTTATAGACCAGTAAATAACAGTGTAGAGGATTTACACAGACTACTGCTGGAAGAGAGGAAAAGAATGATACAAAAGTGACGAAAGGCAATTTATTTTATTTTACAAAGGGGTCTGAAAAGGAAATAGACATGCCTCAGGGATTTTTGTTGTTGTTCAGTCGCACAGTCGAGTCCGACTCTTTGCAACCCCATGGACCAGATCACGCCAGGCATTCC